>NC_034188.2:14425580-14433080 GCF_002021735.2 Oncorhynchus kisutch | reverse complement strand
AGGAGGAGCAGAAGTGGAGAAGATGGAAGGATGAGGAGATGAAGAGAGGTACCGCGTCCCAAATGACACCCTATTCCATATATATTGCGCCACTATAAAGAACAGAGGGACATTTGGAATGCAGATGAAGTGTAGTCCTACCTGGTACATGGAAATGCTTGGGGGCGTGGTATGTGGTAGAAGAACTAGGCCGTCCCTCCAGCGAGCCGTAATAGGGCGAGCTCCTGCCACTCTCAGAGCCTGCAGCCAGCACTAGCCAATCACAGCAAAGGAAACATGAGCATGAAGAAATCCTTTGTCCTGCCCTCCAATCCCTCCCAACCAATCATAACCAAAGGCAAAGATGATCAACAGCATCTGCCAGGCAATCACCTGAGCCAATTAGGTGCAGTATGCATTTCAACAGCATTGAGGAAAGGCATACTGCACCACATGAGCACAGGAAGCTAGAAGGAATGTTATAAGTCTCCTTCCCCTTCTGATCACTGCCGTTGACTGCACTAACTGCTGTAAGTGATACGGTGGAAGATCTATCCATTGCTTTTATGGTCAGGAGCCAGAAATGGAAGGAGATTGACAGGAAGAGGAGGAGTGTATTTGCACAGCACTTTCAGAAACAGATTTATTCCAGAGTGCTTAACAGCAACCTGAGGCTAGACCCTCTTGCTCTTTAATGCATTTGTAAAAAGTGCTACACAAATACGATTTAATTGATTGAACGGTTGATTGATTGGTTGATTGATTGGTTGATTGATTGGTTGTTTGAGTGAGTGCATGTGTGACTCACCGGGGTGTCCATAGTGCTGCGGTGAGCAAGGCATGATGGGAGACATGGCTTGACGGCTGAAGAAGGGAGAGTCCATGTAGCCGGGGTTGGAACACTGTCTCTGTTTCATGTCTACACTGTCATACAGTTTCTAGAGGGAGGGGGAGAGAAAGAGAGGGAGACAGAGTGATGGGAAAGGGAAAAGAGAGGGAGACAGAGTGATGGGAAAGGGAAAAGAGAGGGAGATATACAGGGAGTCCATAACTATCTAACTATAACTAACTATCCACTTATCCAAAGGCAACTGATCGCAGAAATGATTCTTCATTTCTGTTGGAAACACAGTTACTAATCTGAGAACAGAGAGTCCCAGGTGACTGCAAAACAACATGGTTACTAACCTGAGAACAGAGAGTCCCAGGTGACTGCAAAACAACACAGTTACTAACCTGAGAACAGAGAGTCTCAGGTGACTGCAAAACAACATGGTTACTAACCTGAGAACAGAGTCCCAGGTGACTACAAAACAACATGGTTACTAACCTGAGAACAGAGTCCCAGGTGACTGCAAAACAACACGCTTACTAACCTGAGAACAGAGTCCCAGGTGACTGCAAAACAACACAGTTACTAACCTGAGAACAGAGAGTCCCAGGTGACTGCAAAACAACACAGCTACTAACCTGAGAACAGAGAGTCCCAAGTGACTGCAAAACAACATGGTTACTAACCTGAGAACAGAGAGTCCCAGGTGACTGCAAAACAACATGGGTTACTAACCTGAGAACAGAGAGTCCCAAGTGACTGCAAAACAACATGGTTACTAACCTGAGAACAGAGAGTCCCAGGTGACTGCAAAACAACATGGTTACTAACCTGAGAACAGAGAGTCCCAGGTGACTGCAAAACAACATGGTTACTAACCTGAGAACAGAGAGTCCCAGGTGACTGCAAAACAACACAGTTACTAACCTGAGAACAGAGAGTCCCAGGTGACTGCAAAACAACATGGTTACTAACCTGAGAACAGAGTCCCAGGTGACTACAAAACAACATGGTTACTAACCTGAGAACAGAGAGTCCCAAGTGACTGAAAAAGAAATACATGAGAAAGAAATAAGGCAGAAGTCATTGTCTGAAGCATAATGGACCATTATCTCAACCGTGAAAATGGATTCAGTTCAGTCTACATTGACATCAAGTTTAGAAATATACAGTATTTGTCAGTGAATTTAGTGAAAATGTATAAGACAATAACGTAGGTGTATTTCCTGATAGTTTCATAGCATGTAATACCTCTCCATAGCTGAAGGTCTCTATGTCATCTGAGGAGTATCTGGGGTAGGGCTGGGAGGATGATATGGTAGGATGATTATGTTGCTGGTAGGATGATATGGTAGGACGATTCTGTGGCTGGTAGGATGATATGGTAGGATGATTCTGTGGCTGGTAGGATGATATGGTAGGATGATTATGTTGCTGGTAGGATGATATGGTAGGATGATTCTGTAGCTGGTAGGATGATATGGTAGGATGATTATGTGGCTGGTAGGATGATATATTAGGATGATTCTGTTGCTGGTAGGATGATTTGAGGTCAGGTGGCTGGACCTCATATATGGCCTTGACCTTAGGCAGTGCGGCAAAGTCCTTATAGTCTGGCATCACATTCTCCACCCTGGCCTGGGGTGGGACAGGACATGACACAGACACACACACACACACACACACACACACACACACACACACACACACACACACACACACACACACACACACACACACACACACACACACACACACACACACACACACACACACACACACACGCACACACGCACATGCACACGCACACAAAGAAACAACCACACACACACACACAGGACATGAAAGACATTTACGCATGAAAACCCAATGACAGGGATAGCGTGCTGCAGACTGTAGAGCATGCTGACAGTACAAGCCCTACACTGACACAACACACACTGTACAGTGAACATGTGACTGACTGCTGACTATGTACTGCAGGGTCTGACAACTCCCTGAGATGACCTCCAGCTCCACAAAGCAGGGAGAGAGAGAGAGAGAGAGAGAGAGAGAGAGAGAGCTTACTCGGTGTTTTGCAATCATCCATCACCCTGAGCAAAAAGGTCATGGATTACGAGGCCAGAGCTCAGAGAACAAACACTGTCTCTACGTGTGTTTATGTGCATGCATGTGTAATCTAATATTTCCAACAGCAGTAGTGACTCGACAGGACAGTTCAGAAAAGACTAGTTGCAGTCCAAACAGAGCGAGCACACAGTCACACACACACAGGCTGTGTTCCAACATAACAGACGGACATAACAAGAGGACCTCGGTAGCAGTGTAAGGTGAGGTCAGGTGTCAGGGTTCAGGGGTGAGTGATGAGTGGAGTATGAACCGGTGTCTCCTATCTGTATTGGGCAGGGCCATAGTGACAGTCACAATTATCTCTCCTTCCTCCCAAAGTGTGCACTTGTTCACTTCCCTTCACTGATTTAACATGGTGCATTCACACCTGCACAGTCGTGAAGATCCTCAAAGAGTTATACAGCTGCACCATCGAGAGCATTTTGACTGGCTTTTTCACAGCTTGGTATGGTAAATGCACCGCCCTGGACCGCACGGCGCTACAGAGGGTGGTGCGGACTGCCCAGTACAGTAGCCGAGCTCCATGCCATCCAGAATCTCTATATTAAGAGGTGTCAGAGGAAGGCCCCAACAAATTGCCAAAGACTCTATCCTGATGCCACTTTACCCTCCTTAATGTAAATATCTACCTCAATTACCTTGTTATTATCTATCCTGATGCCTAGTCACTTTACCCTCCTTAATGTAAATATCTACCTCAATTACCTTGTTATTGTCTATCCTGATGCCTAGTCACTTTACCCTCCTTAATGTAAATATCTACCTCAATTACCTTGTTATTATCTATCCTGATGCCTAGTCACTTTACCCTCCTTAATGTAAATATCTACCTCAATTACCTTGTTATTATCTATCCTGATGCCTAGTCACTTTACCCTCCTTAATGTAAATATCTACCTCAATTACCTTGTTATTGTCTATCCTGATGCCTAGTCACTTTACCCTCCTTAATGTAAATATCTACCTCAATTACCTTGTTATTATCTATCCTGATGCCTAGTCACTTTATCCTCCTTAATGTAAATATCTACCTCAATTACCTTGTTATTGTCTATCCTGATGCCTAGTCACTTTACCCTCCTTAATGTAAATATCTACCTCAATTACCTTGTTATTATCTATCCTGATGCCTAGTCACTTTACCCTCCTTAATGTAAATATCTACCTCAATTACCTTGTTATTATCTATCCTGATGCCTAGTCACTTTACCCTCCTTAATGTAAATATCTACCTCAATTACCTTGTTATTGTCTATCCTGATGCCTAGTCACTTTACCCTCCTTAATGTGAATATCTACCTCAATTACCTTGTTATTATCTATCCTGATGCCTAGTCACTTTATCCTCCTTAATGTAAATATCTACCTCAATTACCTTGTTATTATCTATCCTGATGCCTAGTCACTTTACCCTCCTTAATGTAAATATCTACCTCAATTACCTTGTTATTATCTATCCTGATGCCTAGTCACTTTACCCTCCTTAATGTAAATATCTACCTCAATTAACTTGTTATTATCTATCCTGATGCCTAGTCACTTTACCCTCCTTAATGTAAATATCTACCTCAATTACCTTGTTATTATCTATCCTGATGCCTAGTCACTTTACCCTCCTTAATGTAAATATCTACCTCAATTACCTTGTTATTATCTATCCTGATGCCTAGTCACTTTACCCTCCTTAATGTAAATATCTACCTGAATTACCTTGTTATTATCTATCCTGATGCCTAGTCACTTTACCCTCCTTAATGTAAATATCTACCTCAATTACCTTGTTATTATCTATCCTGATGCCTAGTCACTTTACCCTCCTTAATGTAAATATCTACCTCAATTACCTTGTTATTATCTATCCTGATGCCTAGTCACTTTACCCTCCTTAATGTAAATATCTACCTCAATTACCTTGTTATTATCTATCCTGATGCCTAGTCACTTTACCCTCCTTAATGTAAATATCTACCTGAATTACCTTGTTATTATCTATCCTGATGCCTAGTCACTTTACCCTCCTTAATGTAAATATCTACCTGAATTACCTTGTTATTATCTATCCTGATGCCTAGTCACTTTACCCTCCTTAATGTAAATATCTACCTCAATTACCTTGTTATTATCTATCCTGATGCCTAGTCACTTTACCCTCCTTAATGTAAATATCTACCTCAATTACCTTGTTATTATCTATCCTGATGCCTAGTCACTTTACCCTCCTTAATGTAAATATCTACCTCAATTACCTTGTTATTATCTATCCTGATGCCTAGTCACTTTACCCTCCTTAATGTAAATATCTACCTCAATTACCTTGTTATTATCTATCCTGATGCCTAGTCACTTTACCCTCCTTAATGTAAATATCTACCTCAATTACCTTGTTATTATCTTTCCTGGTGCCTAGTCACTTTACCCTCCTTAATGTAAATATCTACCTCAATTACCTTGTTATTATCTATCCTGATGCCTAGTCACTTTACCCTCCTTAATGTAAATATCTACCTCAATTACCTTGTTATTATCTATCCTGATGCCTAGTCACTTTACCCTCCTTAATGTAAATATCTACCTCAATTACCTTGTTATTATCTATCCTGATGCCTAGTCACTTTACCCTCCTTAATGTAAATATCTACCTCAATTACCTTGTTATTATCTATCCTGATGCCTAGTCACTTTACCCTCCTTAATGTAAATATCTACCTCAATTACCTTGTTATTGTCTATCCTGATGCCTAGTCACTTTACCCTCCTTAATGTAAATATCTACCTCAATTACCTTGTTATTGTCTATCCTGATGCCTAGTCACTTTACCCTCCTTAATGTAAATATCTACCTCAATTACCTTGTTATTATCTATCCTGATGCCTAGGCACTTTATCCTCCTTAATGTAAATATCTACCTCAATTACCTTGTTATTGTCTATCCTGATGCCTAGTCACTTTACCCTCCTTAATGTAAATATCTACCTCAATTACCTTGTTATTATCTATCCTGATGCCTAGTCACTTTACCCTCCTTAATGTAAATATCTACCTCAATTACCTTGTTATTATCTATCCTGGTGCCTAGTCACTTTACCCTCCTTAATGTAAATATCTACCTCAATTACCTTGTTATTATCTATCCTGATGCCTAGTCACTTTACCCTCCTTAATGTAAATATCTACCTCAATTACCTTGTTATTATCTATCCTGATGCCTAGTCACTTTACCCTCCTTAATGTAAATATCTACCTCAATTACCTTGTTATTATCTATCCTGGTGCCTAGTCACTTTACCCTCCTTAATGTAAATATCTACCTCAATTACCTTGTTAATATCTATCCTGGTGCCTAGTCACTTTACCCTCCTTAATGTAAATATCGACCTCAATTACCTTGTTATTATCTATCCTGGTGCCTAGTCACTTTACCCTCCTTAATGTAAATATCTACCTCAATTACCTTGTTATTATCTATCCTGATGCCTAGTCACTTTACCCTCCTTAATGTAAATATCTACCTCAATTACCTTGTTATTATCTATCCTGATGCCTAGTCACTTTACCCTCCTTAATGTAAATATCTACCTCAATCACCTTGTTATTATCTATTCTGATGCCTAGTCACTTTATCCTCCTTAATGTAAATATCTACCTCAATTACCTTGTTATTATCTATCCTGGTGCCTAGTCACTTTACCCTCCTTAATGTAAATATCTACCTCAATCACCTTGTTATTATCTATCCTGATGCCTAGTCACTTTACCCTCCTTAATGTAAATATCTACCTCAATTACCTTGTTATTATCTATCCTGGTGCCTAGTCACTTTACCCTCCTTAATGTAAATATCTACCTCAATTACCTTGTTAATATCTATCCTGGTGCCTAGTCACTTTACCCTCCTTAATGTAAATATCTACCTCAATTACCTTGTTATTATCTATCCTGGTGCCTAGTCACTTTACCCTCCTTAATGTAAATATCGACCTCAATTACCTTGTTATTATCTATCCTGGTGCCTAGTCACTTTACCCTCCTTAATGTAAATATCTACCTCAATTACCTTGTTATTATCTATCCTGATGCCTAGTCACTTTACCCTCCTTAATGTAAATATCTACCTCAATTACCTTGTTATTATCTATCCTGATGCCTAGTCACTTTATCCACTTTACATCTCATGGTAAAGAATACATATAGTATTCATATTATGATAAATCATTCATTTGATTTAATAGTAAATTACATATGGTAGAGATTTCCTCTAGCCCAGGTTTAAACACATCCAAGTGTTCTAGATGGTGAGAAATAGTGAACGAGTGCACACTTCAGGGGAAAATGGATTTGTCCATTGGGTTTTTATATTCAAAGCTAGTGAGCCCTGAAGGTTGGGTGGAGGTAGAGGAAGATTGGCTAGTGATTGGTTACTCACACAGATGACACGACTGGGAGAGCCAATTGACGAGCCCGGTGGAGAGATGGAGGTCTCTGACAGACGTCTGTGCTGTGGGAAGAAAGAAAAGAAAGAGAGGAAGGAGTGTAAGAAAGAGAAACATTCCAGATGACG
>NC_034188.2:14413080-14420580 GCF_002021735.2 Oncorhynchus kisutch | reverse complement strand
AGACCTGCGGAACCCCCCCTGAACCTACACATAGAGGACGCCAAGAGGACCTACATCCAGACCACAACACTACCAGCCACATCCACACCCCCACCCCAACCAATCAACCACCCCCCCATGTCAACAATGCCCACACCTCATTTAGGCCACTCAGATCAGACCCATACCCCTCCTGCCCACACAATGACCCCCACCCCCGCAAAGAGGGCCTCAACATGGAAGTCACACATACGCCCAGGCCGTGAGCGGGCGTATGTGAGCGGGCGTTGTTGTGAAATTGTTAGGTTAGATTATTTGTTAGATATTACTGCATGGTCGGAACTAGAAGCACAAGCATTTCGCTACACTCGCATTAACATCTGCTAACCATGTGTATGTGCCAAATAAAATGTGATTTGATTTGATCACTAAAACAATACAGAAATACACTACGGAAAAAGAAGGAACAGCACGTCAGAAATCAGCTCAATGTAATTGAAGAATCCATAGACTCTAACCATTTCTGGGAAAATTGGAAAACACTAAACAAACAACAACATGAATAATTATCTATCCAAAATGGAGATGTATGGGTAAACCACTTCTCCAAACGTTTTGGCTCTATAACAGAGAACAAACAGAAAAAACATATACATTATCAAATGCAAATCTTAGAATCAGATATTAATAAAGACTACCAGAACCCACTGGATTATCCAATTACCTGGAATTAAATTATAAAATATACAGACAACAATTGGCTATACTTAAACTCTTTTACCTCATCCTTCGCTCTGGCATCTTCCTCAATATTTGGAACCAAGGACTGATCACCCCAATCAACAAAAGTGGAGACAAATTTGACCCCATTAACTACTGCGGGATAGCAACCTTAGAAAATCCTCTGCATTGACAGCAGACTGAGGAAATGTTAAATTAGACCATGTATTCACCCTGCACACCCTAATAGACAAACAAACAAACCAAACAAACCAAAACAAAGGCAAAGTCTTCTCATGCTTTGTTGATTTCAAAAAAGCCATCGACTCAATTTATCATGAGTGTCTGCTATACAAACTGGCATGAGGGTCTGCTATACAAACTGGCATGAGGGTCTGCTATACAAACTGGCATGAGGGTCTGCTATACAAATTGATGGAAAGTGGTGTTGGGGGAAAAACATATGACGTTATAAAATCCATGTAAACAAACAACAAGTGTGCAGTTAAAATTGGCAACATATAGATCAACGAATTGGCGAGGGCACTAGAACAGTCTGCAGCACCCGGCCTCAACCTACTAGAATCTCAAGTCAAATGTCTACTGTTTGCTGATGATCTGGTGTTTCTGTCAAGGAGGGCCTACAGCAGCACCCAGAACTTCTGCACAGATTCTGCCCAACCTGGGCCCTGACAGTAAATCTCAGTAAGACCAAAATAATGATGTCCCAAAAAAGGTCCAGTAGCCAGGACCACAAATACAAATTCCATCTAGACACCTTTGCCCTAAAAAACGATACATACCTTGGCCTAAACATCAACGGCAGAGGTAACTTCCACAATAGTGTGAATGATATGAGAGACAAGGCAAGAAGGGCATTCTATGCCATCAAAAGGAACATACAATTTGACATACCAATTATACAACCAATTGCCCTTATTGGTTGTGATGTCTGGGGTCCGCTAACCAACCAAGAATTCACAAAATGGGACAAACACCGAATTGAGACTCTGCATGCAGAATTGACTATGTACAGACTCAGTGAGCATAGCCTTGCAATTGAGAATGGCTGCCGTAGGCAGACCTGGCACTCAAGAGAAGACCGGCTATGTGCTCACTGCCCACAAAATGAGGTGGAAACTGAGCTGCACTTCCTAACCTCCTGACAAATGTATGACCATATTAGAGACACATATTTCCCTCAGATTACACAGATCCACAAGGAATTCAAAAACAAACCCAATTTTGATAAACTCCCATATCTACTGGGTGAAATACCACAGTGTGCCATCACAACAGCAAGATTTGTGACCTGTTGCCACAAGAAAAGGACAACCAGTGAAAAACAAACACCATTGTAAATACAACGCATATTTATGTTTATTTATTTTCCCTTTTGTACTTTAACCATTTGTACATTGTTTCAACACTGTATATATATATATAATACGACATTTGTAATGTCTTTATTGTTTTGGAACTTCTGTGAGTGTAATGTTTACTGTTCATTTCTATTGTTTATTTCACTTCTGTATATTATCTACTGCACTTGCTTAGGCAATGTTAACATATGTTTCCCATGCCAATACAGCCCCTTGAATTGAATTGAATTGAGAGAGGGAGAGAGACAGACAGGGAGACTACAGACTCAGTGAGCACAGTCTGGCTATTGAGACCTGTCGTCACAGGCAAACCTGGCTGCCCAGAGAGGACAGGCTGTGCTCACTCTGCTCCAGGGGAGAGGTAGAGCTGCATTTCCTATCAGACCTAAGAGAAACTTTCTTTCCCCAAATGTTCATTCAGTACAAAGTATGTATTGAGTGAAAAGCCAAAATGTGCAGTTTTGGCAGCCAAATATGTGTCCTCATGCCACAACCTGAGGGACAGCCAGTGAAAAATGCAATGTAATGTCAATAATATTTCCCATTTAGTTTTGTTTTGGATTTCATACAATGTCATGTGTCTTCTCAGTCATGTTGAGACTGGGCTACTACCAGGTCATGTGTCTTCTCAGTCATGTTGAGACTGGGCTACTACCAGGTCATGTGTCTTCTCAGTCATGTTGAGACTGGTCTACTACCAGGTCATGTGTCTTCTCAGTCATGTTGAGACTGGGCTACTACCAGGTCATATGTCTTCTCAGTCACAGAGCCCCAGGAGCCCCAGGACAGCAGCACAATTAGACCCAACCAAATCATGAGAAAACAAAAAGATAATTACTTGACACATTGGAAAGAATTAACAAAAAAACTGAGTAAACTAGAATGCTATTTGGCCCTAAACAGAGTACACACAGTGGCAGAATACCTGTCCACTGTGACTGACCCAAACTTAAGGAAAGCTTTGACTATGTACACACTTAGTGAGCATAGCCTTGCTATTGAGAAAGGCCGCCGTAGACAGACCTGGCTCTCAAGAGAAGGCTATGTGCTCACTGCCCACAAAAGGAGGTGGAAACTGAGCTGCACTTCCTAACCTCCTGTCCAACATATGACCATATTAGAGATACATATTTCCCTCAGATTACACAGATCCACAAAGAATTTGAAAACAAATCCAATTTTGAAAAACTCCCATATCTACTGGGTGAAATTCCACAGTGTACCATCACAGCAGCAAGATTTGTGACCTGTTGCCACGAGAAACGGGCAACCAGTGAAGAACAAACACCATTGTAAATACAACCCATATTTATGCTTATTTAATTTCCCCTCACTTGCTATTATCTACCTCACTTGCTTTGGCAATGTTAACATATGTTTCCCATGCCAATAAAGCCCCTTGAATTGAATTGAATTGAATTGAGAGAGAGAGACACACACACACACAGAGAGAGAGAGAGAGAGGGAGAGAGACACACACACAGAGAGAGAGAGAGCGAGAGACACACACACAGAGAGACAGAGAGAGAGAGAGAGAGAGAGAGACAGAGAGAGAGTGGAAAAGAGAGACAGAGAGACAGAGAGAGACACAGAGATAGAGAGAGAGAGAGAGAGAGAGAAAGAAAGAGATATTGTGAAGATAGCTAATCATCCTAATCATCCTAATCGTAATGATAAATCAGCCTGTGAATGGAATAATAATAATGCCTTCATAGCGATCCCTCTGTTCAACAGCTCCTACACTGAGTGTTCCTCCCAAATATCACCCTATTCCTAGGTAGTGCACTAGGACCCATAGGACATTGGTCAATAGTAGGGCACTCGTTTGGAAAAATGGTGACATTTGGGACAGAGCCTTTGCACTGCCCTCCTACTGTAAATTAGCACAACCATCCCTCTGGGCCACCTAGACACGCTATACAGAGAGGGCGAGGGAGATGAGGAGGTGTCTGAGAGAGAGAGAGATGGAGGGAGAATGATAGAAAGACAGAGAGAAAAAGAGAGAGAGAGAGAGAGAGAGAGAGCGAGAGAGAGAGAGACAGAGAGAGAGAGAGAGAGAGAGAGAGAGAGAGAGAGAGAGAGAGAGAGAGAGAGCACGAGAAGGCCTGAGCTGCATAATCACAGAGTATTTATGTAAGGTTCCTGTACAGACCGGTGTAACATAATATTTCCTGTACAGATCAGTAAATATTAATTTCCTGTACAGATCAGTGTAATGTTAATTTTCTGTAAAGATCAGTGTAATGTTCATTTCCTGTACAGATCAGTAAATATTAATTTCCTGTACAGATTAGTGTAATGTTAATGTTCTGTACAGATCAGTGTAATATTAATGTTCTGTACAGATCAGTGTAATATTAATGTTCTGTACAGATCAGTGTAATATTAATTTCCTGTACAGATCAGTGTAATATTAATTTCCTGTACAGATCAGTGTAATATTAATTTCCTGTACAGATTAGTGTAATATTAATTTCCTGTACAGATTAGTGTAATGTTAATTTTCTGTAAAGATCAGTGTAATGTTCATTTCCTGTACAGATCAGTAACAATATTAATTTCCTGTACAGATCAGTGTACTGTTCATTTCCTGTACAGATCGGTGTAATGTTCATTTCCTGTACAGATCGGTGTAATGTTCATTTCCTGTACAGATCAGTGTAATATTAATGTTCTGTACAGATCAGTGTAATATTAATTTCCTGTACAGATCAGTGTAATATTAATTTCCTGTACAGATCAGTGTAATATTAATTTCCTGTACAGATCAGTGTAATATTAATTTCCTGTACAGATCAGTGTAATATTAATTTCCTGTACAGATCAGTGTATAGTAATAAATCATATTTCAACCAGCTTCCTCCGCCTCTCTCAGGTGGCTCTGGGTGCCCTGTTTCTGTCTCCAGTGGTCCGAGCTTCCGGCTCGTGTGTTTCGAGAACAGCCTGTTTACACTGCTCATTACTGGAACAATCTCATCAAATGGGCTTCTCTGACTCTCTGACTCTCTGACTCAATTCAATTCAATTCAAGGGCTTTATTGGCATGGGAAACATGTGTTAACATTGCCAAAGCAAGTGAGGTAGACAACATACAAAGTGAATATATAAAGTGAAAAACAACAAAAATGAACAGTAAACATTACACATACAGAAGTTTCAAAACAGTAAAGACATTACAAATGTCATATTATATATATATATACAGTGTTCTAACAATGTACAAATGGCTAAAGGACACAAGATAAAATAAATAAGCATAAATATGGGTTGTATTTACAATGGTGTTTGTTCTTCACTGGTTGCCCTTTTCTCGTGGCAACAGGTCACAAATCTTGTTGCTGTGATGGCACACTGTGGAATTTCACCCAGTAGATATGGGAGTTTTTCAAAATTGGATTTGTTTTCGAATTCTTTGTGGATCTGTGTAATCTGAGGGAAATATGTCTCTCTAATATGGTCATACATTGGGCAGGAGGTTAGGAAGTGCAGCTCAGTTTCCACCTCATTTTGTGGGCAGTGAGCACATAGCCTGTCTTCTCTTGAGAGCCAAGTCTGCCTACGGCGGCCTTTCTCAATAGCAAGGCTATGCTCACTGAGTCTGTACATAGTCAAGGCTTTCCTTAATTTTGAGTCATTCACAGTGGTCAGGTATTCTGCCGCTGTGTACTCTCTGTGTAGGGCCAAATAGCATTCTAGTTTGCTCTGTTTTTTTGTTAATTCTTTCCAATGTGTTAAGTAGTTATCTTTTTGTTTTCTCATGATTTGGTTGGGTCTAATTGTGCTGCTGTCCTGGGGCTCTGTAGTGTGTGTTTGTGTTTGTGAACAGAGCCCCAGGACCAGCTTGCTTAGGGGACTCTTCTCCAGGTTCATCTCTCTGTAGGTGATGGCTTTGTTATGGAAGGTTTGTGAATCGCTTCCTTTTAGGTGGTTATAGAATTTAACAGCTCTTTTCTGGATTTTGATAATTAGTGGGTATCGGCCTAATTCTGCTCTGCATGCATTATTTGGTGTTCTACGTTGTACACGGAGGATATTTTTGCAGAATTCTGCGTGCAGAGTCTCAATTTGGTGTTTGTCCCATTTTGTGAAGTCTTGGTTAGTGAGCGGACCCCAGACCTCACAACCATAAAGGGCAATGGGCTCTATGACTGATTCAAGTATTTTTAGCCAGATCCTAATTGGTATGTTGACATTTATGTTTCTTTTGATGGCATAGAATGCCCTTCTTGCCTTGTCTCTCAGATCGTTCACAGCTTTGTGGAAGTTACCTGTGGTGCTGATGTTTAGGCCAAGGTATGTATAGTTTTTTGTGTGCTCTAGGGCAACAGTGTCTAGATGGAATTTGTATTTGTGGTCCTGGTGACTGGACCTTTTTTGGAACACCATTATTTTGGTCTTACTGAGATTTACTGTCAGGGCCCAGGTCTGACAGAATCTGTGCATAAGATCTAGGTGCTGCTGTAGGCCCTCCTTGGTTGGTGACAGAAGCACCAGATCATCAGCAAACAGCAGACATTTGACTTCGGATTCTAGCAGGGGGAGGCCGGGTGCTGCAGACTTTTCTAGTGCCCTCGCCAATTCGTTGATATATATGTTGAAGAGGGTGGGGCTTAAGCTGCATCCCTGTCTAACCCCACGACCCTGTGTGAAGAAATGTGTGTGTTTTTTGCCAATTTTAACCGCACACTTGTTTGTGTACATGGATTTTATAATGTCGTATGTTTTACCCCCAACACCACTTTCCATCAGTTTGTATAGCAGACCCTCATGCCAGATTGAGTCGAAGGCTTTTTTGAAATCAACAAAGCATGAGAAGACTTTGCCTTTGTTTTGATTTGTTTGATTGTCAATTAGGGTGTGCAGGGTGAATACATGGTCTGTTGTACGGTAATTTGGTAAAAAGCCAATTTGACATTTGCTCAGTACATTGTTTTCATTGAGGAAATGTACGAGTCTGCTGTTAATAATAATGCAGAGGATTTTCCCAAGGTTACTGTTGACACATATTCCACGGTAGTTATTGGGGTCAAATTTGTCTCCACTTTTGTGGATTGGGGTGATCAGTCCTTGGTTCCAAATATTGGGGAAGATGCCAGAGCTAAGTATGATGTTAAAGAGTTTTAGTATAGCCAATTGGAATTTGTTGTCTGTATATTTGATCATTTCATTGAGGATACCATCAACACCACAGGCCTTTTTGGGTTGGAGGGTTTTTATTTTGTCCTGTAACTCTTTCAATGTAATTGGAGAATCCAGTGGGTTCTGGTAGACTCTCTGACTGTTTAAAGGACCAAAAACATCTCACAGTATTTTATTCATTAGTCCACTGTTAATACAGTCCCAAACATTGTGCATGTTAGCAGTTAAGTTTTAAAAAGCTAAAAGTGTGGAAATACGTTTCGCATGACATGATGACATG
>NC_034188.2:14220580-14410580 GCF_002021735.2 Oncorhynchus kisutch | reverse complement strand
GCGTGTGCGTGCGTGTGCGTGTGCGTGTGTTGTCAGTGAATATTTGCTGTGTGAGAGCAGGTATCATGTCTTTGGATGTGAGGAAGACGTCATTGGATGGCCTACAGAATGTTAGTGTGCTGTCAGGCATGTCTGGAGACCACGGTTTGATGCTTTCGGGTAGCTGATGTTCTTAGATGTACTAGACTAGAGGTGTAGTAGACTAGACGAGGGTGTGTGTGTGACTTTGCTGTTACCTGCCTGTGTGTCTCTTCCTCCAGACACTCTCTGCACCGTCAGCCTTGCTCTGTGCTTTCAACTTTTTACTCTACATATTTAATGGAAGCTGCGTTACTCTGGCCACAAACGCAGTGCTGCTATTTCTGTCCCACTCTGACAGCTCTGTATCTCTGTCTCGGTCTCCCACTATCTCTGCTGCATTTTCAAAATACCAGTTCACTGAAAACGCAAGATTTTATTTGATCAAATTGATCATTGTTTGTGTGTGTGTGTGCGTGTGTGTGTGTGTGTGTGCATGGATGTGTGTGTGTCTGTGCGTGGATGTGTGTGCTTGTGTGTGTGTGTGCACCTGCAGACACTGCAGACGAAGCAGGTAGGGTGGTAGGTCCTCCCCAGAGCAGACACCACCTCCCCGGTGATGAGTCCGTCACAGCGGTCACAGCGCGTCCCGTACAGACGCTGGTAGTCTGACGTACAGATGTACTCACCACTCTTCTGATAGAACCCAGATCTAGCCAGGTCACACCCACACACTGGAGAGAGATAGAGATGGGGGGAGTGAGAGAGAGGGGGGAGGGGGAGTGGGAGAGAATGGGAGAGAGAGGGAGGGAGAGGCGGAAAGAGAGAGAGAAAGAGAGAGAAAGAGAGAGAGACGGTGGATTAGGTTAAAGACTGATCACTCAAACTATTCTAAATGAACGAGCATGGAAAAAACTAAATACAAAACTGATTGCAGCAAGCTACAGTAATTCCTCGGCTTTAGCTTAGGTGGCAAAGCTAGTCTATATCCTGGGTTTGAACCCGTTTGGTCACATCTGCCCCATTTCCACAGTAAACTGTTCGAAATGAGCCAATTAGTGCTTTATAGGGAGCTCAGAGGGTTGTTTAGTGGTGGTTCAGACAGAGAGGAACTTTGATGGGTTTCTGCTTCTCCAGACAGAAAATAAAGACAAGACAGACATAAACATGTTTGTGTGTGTGTGTATTTGCGTGCATGAGTGTGTTTCTGGGTGTCTTGTATGCAGTTTGTGGCCAACAGTTTGCTGTGATGTGAAAATAAAGACAATGTGGAAAACTATTTTTCTCCAGAAGATCCAGAAACGACTCCTTCATTACAATCAATGAGACGGAACAAAATAACTTTCCTACATTTCATCACCAAGTTCTCCATGAGAAGAGAGAGAGAGAAAACGAGGGAAAGGAGAAGGAGAGGGGAATGGAGAGAGAACGAGAGTGAAAGATGCGAAAGAGAGGGGAATGGAGAGAGAACGAGAGTGAAAGAGGCGAAAGAGAGGGGAATGGAGAGAGAAAGAGAGGGGAATGGAGAGAGAACGAGAGTGAAAGAGGAGAAAGAGAGGGGAATGGAGAGAGAACGAGAGGGAAAGAGGAGAAAGAGGGGAATGGAGAGAGAAAGAGAGGGGAATGGAGAGAGAACGACAGTGAAAGAGGAGAAAGAGAGGGGAATGGAGAGAGAAAGAGAGGGGAATGGAGAGAGAACGAGAGGGAAAGAGGAGAAAGAGAGGGGAATGGAGAGAGAAAGAGAGGGAATGGAGAGAGAAAGAGAGGGGAATGGAGAGAGAACGAGAGTGAAAGAGGCGAAAGAGAGGGGAATGGAGAGAGAATGAGAGTGAAAGAGGAGAAAGAGAGGGGAATGGAGAGAGAACGAGAGGGAAAGAGGAGAAAGAGGGGAATGGAGAGAGAAAGAGAGGGGAATGGAGAGAGAAAGAGAGGGAAAGGAGAGAGAAAGAGGGGAATGGAGAGAGAAAGAGAGGGGAATGGAGAGAGAAAGAGAGGGGAATGGAGAGAGAAAGAGAGTGAAAGGAGAAAGAGAGGGGAATGGAGAGAGAAAGAGAGGGGAATGGAGAGAGAAAGAGAGGGAAAGGAGAAAGAGAGGGGAATGGAGAGAGAAAGAGAGGGGGATGGAGAGAGAAAGAGAGGGGAATGGAGAGAGAAAGAGAGTGGAATGGAGAGAGAAAGAGAGGGGAATGGAGAGAGAAAGAGAGGGGAATGGAGAGAGAAAGAGAGGGGAATGGAGAGAGAAGGAGAGGGGAATGGAGAGAGAAAGAGAGGGAAAGAGGAGAAAGAGAGGGGAATGGAGAGAGAAAGACAGGGGAATGGAGAGAGAAAGACAGGGGAATGGAGAGAGAAGGAGAGGGAAAGAGGAGAAAGAGAGGGAAATAGGAGAAAGAGAGGGGAATGGAGAGAGAAAGAGAGGGAAATGGGAGAAAGAGAGGGGAATGGAGAGAGAAAGAGAGGGGAGGCTCAGAGGGGAGGCTCAGTTCACCAACCCAAACCAACCCCAAAGAGCCTCAGGACAGCACTCAGAAAATCTGGCACAACTAAATCATCACAAAACAAAAAGAAAAATGTATCACCTATTGGAAAGACACCACAAAGTAAACTTCAATGCTATTTGTCTCTAAACAGACAGTACATGGTGGAAGACTATCTGACCACTGTGACTGATAGAAAACTGAGGAAAACATTTACTAGGTACAGACTCAGTGAGCACAGTCTGGCTATAGAGACCGGTCGTTACAGACAAACCTGGCTGCCCAGAGAGGACAGTCTGGCTATAGAGACCGGTCGTCACAGACAAACCTGGCTGCCCAGAGAGGACAGTCTGGCTATAGAAACCGGTTGTCACAGACAAACCTGGCTGCCCAGACAGGACAGTCTGGCTATAGAGACTGGTTGTAACAGACAAACCTGGCTGCCCAGAGAGGACAGTCTGGCTATAGAGCCAGGTCGTTACAGACAAACCTGGCTGCCCAGAGACGACAGTCTGGCTATAGAGACCGGTCGTTACAGACAAACCTGGCTGCCCAGAGAGGACAGGCTGTGCTCACTCTGCTCCAGGGGAGAGGTAGGGACAGAGCTGCATGTCCTACTACACTGTGACAAATACTCAGACCTAAGAGAATATTTCTTTCCAAAAATTATAATTCAATGCAAATAATTTGAAACTATAAAAGATGAAGAAAAAATCAAATATTTTTGGGGTGAAAAGCCCAAATTTGCAGTTTTGGCAGCCAAATATGTGTCCTCCAGCCACAACCTGAGGGACAGCCAGTGAAAAGTGCAAAGTAATGTCGATAATATTTCCCATCTGGTTTTGTTTTATATTTCATACCTTGTCATGTGTCTTCTCAGTCATGAGAGAGAGACTGTATTCTCAGTCATGTTGACACTGGTCTACTACCATGGCTTTAATTTGTTCTCATTAATATTGTTGTTGTAGTTGTTGTTAATGGTAATCCCATGTCCACTACTACTATTATTATTGCTGTTGGTCCCACCATTTATTTATATATAAATATATATTTTTATTTTATTTTTATTTTTCGATATGTATACTTTGACAATGTAAGTATTAATGGAACTTGCCATGTCAATAAAGTCAATTGAATTGAATTGAATTGAATTGAAAGAGAGGGGAATGGAGAGAGAAGGAGAGGGGAATGGAGAGAGAAGGAGAGGGGAATGGAGAGAGAAGGAGAGGGGAATGGAGAGAGAAGGAGAGGGGAATGGAGAGAGAAGGAGAGGGGAATGGAGAGAGAAGGAGAGAGGAATAGAGAGAGCGAGAGAGGGGAATAGAGAGAGAAGGAGAGGGGAATGGAGAGAGCGAGAGAGTACCCGTGGCGACCTGTCATTCAGGGCTGGTTGCCAACATGGTCTCTTTTTTGTTTTCTTGAGTAAGGCAGCTCCAAAATGCAGGTGTTTTATCCTAGCTCAGTGCTTTCTGTGGTGGTTGGACAGCCAGCGGAAAATAGGGAGCGTAGAGGTTGGTAATGTTCTCTAATTGGGCCGTGATTGGCTACGTGTTCTGTCACTCATGGGGACACTACCTCACCGCAAAATCTACAAGAAGACCTAAAAAAAAGTCCCTTTTGTGCTGCCATAGAGTTACATTAGAAGTGCCCATCCAAGAAGGCTCAAGATCATTGGCCACAGATAAAATAACGTAAAATTCCGCTATACCTACCGTAGCTTCGATTGGGCTGATCATGTCAACATCATACTTTCAAAATCTTAGCTAGCAAGCTAGACAAGCAGTCCTCGTCATGAATCATCAGGAAGTCGACAATCTACTGACAAATCCTTTTCAAACCTTGCCATATGAACAAAAATGATGAAGAGAAATGATAGATAAAACAACAAACATCGGCCATTGGACATAAACATGACACAACAAGTTGGAAATCGCAAATTCAACAATGAGTGGTTTGGAAGGAATCAGTGGCTAACTGCAAACATTGCAATGCAATCACTATACTGTTATTCAGTGGAGTTGGTGTGTGGTCCAAGTCTGGGTTTAATTAAGGGTCTAAACATTCAACATTGGCCGTGCTGTCAATCCAGCATGACTTCTGCCACGTTCAAAACATCTGGAAACTCAAAACTGGGAAATCTCAGATTTCAGTGGTTCAAGAAAACTGTGAACTCTGAAAAAAACGAGCTCCGACTGGGAAAATACGCTTTGAACAGTCATCCAACTCAGAATTCCAAGTCAGGAACTCAGTTCTCTTTCTAGATCTCTGACCTGAAGATCACTGATGTCATGATTCAACTTGTTTTTTTCCCGAGTTCCCTGTTGTCTTAAAAGCTCCATAAATCCAGAGAATGCCTGACTTTGATGACACATTCTTTATGACAACATTTGCCCACTAAAGACCTCCGCGCCACCTTCCTGCTCAAGTGAGCACAGCACAACAAGGTGAGTCCCAAAATGTATTGTATGGTCCTGCATAGATGATGTAATATGCCAGGGAGATATGTTTACCGTATAAAGAAAGTAATACTAAGTTAATGTTGTGTAGTTAGCTGTTAGTAGTACATGTGCCTCACCCTAATAATTTGGTCCCTCTTCCCTTTATAACTTAGCCTCCTGTTCTGACTTGCTTGCTTATATGCCCCCATTTATTTGTCCTACAGTTCTGACTTGGTGTGCATGGAGAACACTGCATGAACGGCCCATGTTATGAATTCTGTCGATGTACATTTCAAAAGTGCTGAACAAATAGTTATATTAACTACGTCCGACCTAGCTCGCTCATAAATGTATTAACCTCTCTTGGGTAGGGGGCAGTATTTTGACATCCGGATGAAAAGCGTTCCCAAAGTAAACTGCCTGTTACTCAGGCTCAGAAGCTAGAATATGCATATAATTGGTAGATATGTATATAAAACACTCTTCTAAAACTGTTAGAATAATGTCTGTGAGTATAACAGAACTGATATGTCAGGCAAAACCTCGAGGACAAACCATCCCACCAAAAAAAGCATTTCAGCTTACCACTATTTTCAATGGCTAGTATTTTAATAATAAGGCCAAGTCCTCCCAGACTGCAGGTCCTAGGGCGTCCACTAGATGTCAACAGTCTTTAGAAAGAGTTTCAGGCTGGTTTTTGGAAAAATTACTCAGAAATTGTAGTTTTTCTAGGTGGCTCCCACAAACCACATAAGCAAGTCAGCCATATCAGCTATGTTTTTTAAAAGGCAGTAAATGAGGCTGAATAAACTGTTTCCCTGCCAGACAAGACTCCGCTGATAGACAGGTGTAGCTATGGTAAGATGTTGGGACTCTGCTGTTGGGATTCTGCTGTATGGACAGCTTTATGTAGGCCCTAAGAGTATGTAGAAACTGTTTGTCACTGTTAAGTGCAATTGATGTATTGTGTTGTGGTGCTGGAATGCATCCCAAATTTCTTTTGGGGGGGGGGGGTTGACCCACCAAGATGTATATGCTAAAATAGCCACTGGAGACCACATGTACATGTGTGGGTTGTTATAGTAAACAGAGTTGATTCTCCACAGCTATTTGTCTGTAAGGTCAAGTGAAGAGAGAAACTGTATTAACTCTAGTGGACGAGGTTCCTAAAAGGTCAGTGGGCATTCTAAAGGTTACACGACCACACACACACACACACACACACACACACACACACACACACACACACACACACACACACACACACACACACACACACACACACACACACACACACACACACACACACACAGTAGGAGTCAGCAAACCCAGAGGATCAATATGTTTAAATCAGATCAGTGAATCAGCATCTAGCACTCCATCTCTCTCTCTCTCTCTCTCTCTCATATCAAATCAAATCTGGTTTTTCACATGTGCCGAATACAACAGGTGTAGACCTTACCGTGAAATGCTGAGTTACAAGCCCTTAGCCCTTAACCAACAATGCAATTAGAAGAAAGTAGAGTTAAGAAAATATTTACTAAATAAACTAAAGTAAAACATTTAAAATAAAGAAATGTAAAAAGTTATAAAATAGTAATAACAATAAAATAGTAATAACAATAAAATAGTAATAATGAGACTATATACAGGGGGTACCGGTACCTAGTCAATGTGCGAGGGAACAGTAAAGTGTAAGTAAATTATAATGTACATGTCGGTAGGGGTAAAGTGACTATAGTGGTTGCTCCATTAAAAGTTTTGTGATCATGATTAAGTACTTTGGTCATTTGTGGTTTAGTATGGTAACCTGCATTAACACTTCATTGCTCCAGACCAGCGCAAGGGGGAGTTACAGCACTGATTATACTTTTGGGTCTACCGTGTCTCTAACTGATAATGAATGGGAGACAGAAACCTAAATAGAAACTGATAATTGTGTACGACTTCAGTATTACTTGCTAAAACTGCTGTTACGCTCAGTTATTTATAGTTTTATTTTGTTAGGATTATTTTGCTCTTAATGTTGTAGTCTAGCCCACTCCCTGCATGGTGCAACAGTCTAAGACACTGCATAGCACTGTAACCTTTAAAACAAAATTTCACCTTTATTTAACCAGGTAGGCTAGTTGAGAACAAGTTCTCATTTACAACTGCGACCTGGCCAAGATAAAGCAGAGCAGTGCGACACAAACAACAACACAGAGTTACACATGGAATAAACAAAGCATATAGTCAATACCACAATAGAAAACAATTATATATACAGTGTCTGCAAATGAGGTAAGATAAGGGAGGTAAGGCAATAAATAGGTCATAATAATTACATGCGAAATAGGCTAAATAATTACAATTTAGCATTAATACTGGAGTGATAGATGTGCAGAAGATGAATGTGCAAGCACTGGGGTGCAAATGAGCAAAAGAAAACAGTATAGGGATGAGGTAGTTGGATGGGCTATTTACAGATGGGCTATGTACAAGTGCAGTGATCTGTGAGCTGCTCTGACGGCTGGTGCTTAAAGGTAGTGAGGAAGATATGAGTCTCCAGCTTCAGTGATTTTTGCAGTTCGTTCCAGTCATTGGCAGCAGAGGACTGGAAGGAAAGGCATCCAAAGGAGGAATTGGCTTTGGGGGTGACCAGTGAAATATACCCGCTGGAGCGTGTGCTACGGGTGGGTGCTGCCATCGTGACCAGTGAACTGAGATAAGGCGGGGCTTTACCTAGCAAAGATTTATAGATGATCTGGAGCCAGTGTGTTTGGCGACGAATATGAAGCGAGGGCCAGCCAACGAGAGCATACAGGTCGCAGTGGTGGGTAGTATATGGGGCTTTGGTGATAAAACGGATGACACTGTGATAGACTGCATTAAATTTGCTGAGTAGAGTGTTGGAGGCTATTCTACCAAGGATTGGTAGAATAGTTCATTTTATGAGGGTATGTTTGGCAGCATAAGTGAAGGAAGCTTTGCTGCAAAATAGGAAGCTGGTTCTAGATTTAATTTTGGATTGGAGAGTTTACAGTCTAACCAGACACCTAGGTATTTGTCAGAACCGTCCACAGTAGTGATGCTGGACGGGTGGGCAGGTGCTGATAGCGATCGGTTGATGAGCATGCATTTAGTTTTACTGCCATTTAAGAGTATTTGAAGGCTACGGAAGGAGAGTTGTATGGCATTGAAGCTCGTCTGGAGGTTAGTTAACACAGTGTCCAATGAAGGACCAGAAGTATACAGAATGGTATCGTCTGCTTAAAGGTGGATCAGAGAATCAACAGCAGCAAGAGCGACATCATTGATGTATACAGAGAAAAGAGTCGGCCCGAGAATTGAACCCTGTGGCACCCCCATAGAGATTGCCAGAGGTCCGGACAACAGGCCCTCCGATTTTGACACACTGAACTATCAACGTCGTTGATACACTTATTGATGAAGCTGGTGACTGTGGTGGAATACTCCTCGAAGCCATTGGATGAATCCAATCCAACATATTCCAGTCTGTGTTAGCAAAACAGTCCTGTATTGTAGCATCCGCGTCATCTGACCGCTTCCGTATTGAGCAGGTCACTGGTAATTCCTGCTTTAGTTTTTGCAAGCAGGAATCAGGAGGATAAAATAATGGTCAGATTTTCCAAATGGAGGGCAAGGGAGAGCTTTGTAGCCATCTCTGTGTGTGGAGTTTTTCCCCCTCTGTTTGCACATGCTGGTACAAACGAGATAAAACTGATTTTCGTTGGCCTGCATTAAAGTCCCTGGCCACTAGGAGCACCGCTTCTGGATGAGCATTTTCTTGTTTGTTTATGGCCTTGTCGTGTCTTGGCTATGCCGGATTAAGTGATATGACATGCTATTCTATAAAATAATTTCTCCCTAATTAAAATTACCTGATTGAGCTAATCATGTAAATGTAACTAGAGAGTCGGTCACCACAAAATAATATTTATAGAGCTGTTATCTTCCGAATAAACTCTTAAAGACCTAGTAATATTTTACATCAATAGCAGCCAATATTAATCGTCATCTTAATTCAGTCTCATCTGAAAGTTGTAAATTCTTAGTTATCTGCACAAATCATGGCTAACAAGTTGAATCAGCAATACAAAATTGGGTTTAATTATTTATTTACTAAATACCTAACTAATCACACAGAATTACACATACACATAATTAAATCCTAACTTGATTACAAATCACGTCATAAAGGAAAACATCCCTGGCGGGCGGAACAGATATGACAGTAAATAGACAGCTACAAAAAATATAGATGAAAACTCTCTTGGTAGATAGTATGGTCTACAGCTTATCATGAGGTCCTCTACCTCAGGTGAGCAATACCACAAGGTACCTTAATATTAGACATTGCGCACCAGCTGGTTTTGACAAATAGACACACATGATCACCACTCATCAGACGTAACTGTTCTGTCCTGCCGATGCACTGAAAACCCAGCCAACTGTATATTATCCGTGTCGTCGTTCAGCCACGACTCGGTGAAACATAAGATATTACAGTTTTTAATGTCCCGTTGGTAGGATAGTTTCAAACGGAGTTCATCCAGTTTATTCTCCTGTGATTGCACATTGGCCAATAGAACGAATGGTAGTAAAACCACTCACTCGCCAACAAATTCTTACAAGTCAAAAACTGACCTTAGATCAGTGACTATGGAGAAGTTAATGCTACTCACAACGATCACATCACCAACCAATAAACACTGTAGAAACGTATCAGAACTAACTGGGTGAGTGTGTGTCTCTGTGTGTGTGTGTGTGTGTGTGTATATATATCTGTGTGTGTGTATGTGTGTGTATGGGAGAGACCATAGGCAGAGGAGATGCGTGTGTTTATCCCCTCAGGCAGCGATTCTTCAGGAGATAAGACACAGGATAATACCTGTTTTCATCCTAAATAGTGCACTACTTTTGACCAGAGCACTATATCAGGAATTGGGTACTATTTGAGACACTGCCCTTGTCTTCTATCCTAAATCCTGGAGCTCGGGAGAGAAAACCGCTGCTGCCTAAACTCATCTCCCTGTAATCTCACAATGTCTCCCTAGCAACCACACGTTGGCTTGGTGATTGGACCAGCGTGGCAGTGGTTGCTATAGCTACGGGAAGCTCCAATCCCCTCTAACCCACATCTCTCTCTCTAACTATTTTCTCTGTTTCTCTCTATGTTTCTCCCCGTCGCGCTCTCCCTACCCCCTTCTCTTACCATAACCCTCTCTGTCCTTCTCTCTCCCTCTCTCCATCTCTCTCCATCTCTCTTACTCCCTCTCTTCCAATCTACCTCTACGGAGGTAGATTGTCATGGTGTGCCAAGAGCTAAGAGTGAGAGGGTGATGAGACCTTGCAGATAGAACACAAGTCACAAACTGGTCTGGTCAGGTTTGATCTGACCTGGACAGGTTTGATCTGGTCTGGACAGGTTTGATCTGACCTGGACAGGTTTGATCTGGTCTGGTCAGGTTTGATCTGATCTGGTTATGTTTGATCTGGTCTGGTCAGGTTTGATCTGATCTGGTTATGTTTGATCTGGTCTGGACAGGTTTGATCTGGTCTGGTCAGGTTTGATCTGGTCTGGACAGGTTTGATCTGGTCTGGACAGGTTTGATCTGGTCTGGACAGGTTTGATCTGGTCTGGTCAGGTTTGATCTGGTCTGGTCAGGTTTGATCTGGTCTGGTCAGGTTTGATCTGGTCTGGACAGGTTTGATCTGGTCTGGTCAGGTTTGATCTGATCTGGACCTCGGTGCTTTAAACCTGTTCCTTTCTCAAAGGGAAGTTTTACTAGAGACAAATTGATACAGGCAACATCTTACAGTTGTCCTGATACTCTGGACATTGTAGAAATCTGTTTTGACTCAGAAAACTGCTGACAGAATATTTGTAAGGTTTTGGAACCTGACGCTTGCTTGTGTGTGTGTGAGTGTGAGTGGGTGACTGAGTGTGTGTGTGTGTGTGTGTGTGTGTGTGTGTGTGTGTGTGTGTGTGTGTGTGTGTGTGCGCGTGTGTGTGTGTGTGTGTGTGTGAGTCTCCCTAAGGAGCTGTCCATATGGAACATGCATTTAGACCACTGCAATGCCTGGTAGCTGTGCTGGAATGGGAGAGTGCCACTTTAGCAACGAGAGGAAAATGTGGTTAGGGTGTCATTAGGCCATGATACACAGTCTGCTACCATTACCAGTAATACAATAACACATATCATCCAAAGTGTGTGTGTGTGCATACGTGTGTGTGCGTACTTGTGTGTGCGTATGTGTGCTAGGGCTTCCATAAAATAAATAAAACCCCAGTAAGTAGCTTTTAGCCTATTTATGGATGGAAATACAGTTGATGTAAAAACCTTTGACTGGTCAAGCTTATCGGTCTACGAGTGATCATTTGCGTAATTTAGTGGAAATAAATTGGCACAAGGGTATATTCATTATGTATCTTATTTATCACATGCGCACAACATAAAGGTACAGAGCCTTTGAGCCGGAAATCTGTCAGACAGTTTTACAAGCCCAGTCATTGCGCAACAATTCTAAATGCAACTGTGTGTTAAAAATCATTTTTGGGGCCACGATTAAAAAGAGCTACTATTTTTATTTCTCAACTGGTAATTGAAGCGCACCTCCGATTCGCCATTCAAATGCATAGGCAATGGAAGGCAGGCTTCATCAGCGTGTCACACACCACTTTGCAATGAGCTGGAGACAGTAAGCATTTTGAAAACATATAGCTATTTAATTGTTTGAAACCTGTACGTTGTACTACATATTATGAGGAATATTTTGCCTTGCTTCAAAGTAGCCTAGGCAACATCGGACCATATCCGTGAAAGCAATTATTTTATAAAGACACATATGCCATTGAAACCAATAGCCTATTTCCTTATGTTCTATTGGTTATCAACTTTCTTTCATTGTCCGGTAGCCAAATGCACGTTCACACGTAGCCTACGAACTGTGTGCATTGCTGCGCTAATAAACGTTAAGAAATAATAGTTTAACAAAATGTTACGCTAAACGTTCTGAACTGGTGCATCAGATTCATATTGTTTTTTATGTAGCCTAAGCCTACTGGTTGTTTTTATGTAGCCTAAGCCTACTGGTTGTTTTTTATGTAGCCTAAGCCTACTGGTTGTTTTTATGTAGCCTAAGCCTACTGGTTGTTTTTTATGTAGCCTAAGCCTACTGGTTGTTTTTTATGTAGCCTAAGCCTACTGGTTGTTTTTTATGTAGCCTAAGCCTACTGGTTGTTTTTATGTAGCCTAAGCCTACTGGTTGTTTTTTATGTAGCCTAAGCCTACTGGTTGTTTTTTATGTAGCCTAAGCCTACTGGTTGTTTTTTATGTAGCCTAAGCCTACTGGTTGTTTTTTATGTACTCTAAGCCTACTGGTTGTTTTTTATGTAGCCTAAGCCTACTGGTTGTTTTTTATGTAGCCTAAGCCTACTGGTTGTTTTTATGTACCCTAAGCCTACTGGTTGTTTTTTATGTAGCCTAAGCCTACTGGTTGTTTTTTATGTACCCTAAGCCTACTGGTTGTTTTTTATGTAGCCTAAGCCTACTGGTTGTTTTTTATGTAGCCTAAGCCTACTGGTTGTTTTTATGTAGCCTAAGCCTACTGGTTGTTTTTTATGTAGCCTAAGCCTACTGGTTGTTTTTATGTAGCCTAAGCCTACTGGTTGTTTTTATGTAGCCTAAGCCTACTGGTTGTTTTTATGTAGCCTAAGCCTACTGGTTGTTTTTTATGTAGCCTAAGCCTACTGGTTGTTTTTTATGTAGCCTAAGCCTACTGGTTGTTTTTATGTAGCCTAAGCCTACTGGTTGTTTTTATGTAGCCTAAGCCTACTGGTTGTTTTGATGTAGCCTAAGCCTACTGGTTGTTTTTATGTAGCCTAAGCCTACTGGTTGTTTTTTATGTAGCCTAAGCCTACTGGTTGTTTTTTATGTAGCCTAAGCCTACTGGTTGTTTTTTATGTAGCCTAAGCCTACTGGTTGTTTTTATGTAGCCTAAGCCTACTGGTTGTATGAATATTGGTTGGGCTATTTTCTTCTCGACAAGCTGACCAATAGAATAGGTCAAATTTTCTACTATGGGGAATAGGTGACTGACATAGGCTCATAGGCAGCGCGTCCATAAGGCTAAATCAACCGATCGCATTAAGAGTCTCCAATCCAAAGTTAAATCTAGAATTCGCTTCCTATTTCGAAAAACAAAGCCTCCTTCACTCATACTGCCAAACATACCCTCGTAAAACTGACTATCCTACCGATCCTTGACTTCGGCGATGTTATTTACAAAATAGCCTCCAACACTCTACTCAGCAAACTGGATGCAGTCTATCAGAGTGCAATCCGTTTTGTCACCAAAGCCCCATATACTTACACACCACTGCGACCTGTATGCTCTTGTTGGCTGCTCCTCGCTACATATTCATCGCCAAACCCACTGGCTCCAGGTCATCTATAAGTCTTTGCTAGGTAAAGCTGAGCCTGCTGCTACAGTCAACAGAATGGCGTTATAATGACTTCTCTATAACTTCTCTATAATGACTTCTCTATAACTGAGCCTACTGCTACAGTCAACAGAATGGCGTTATAATGACTTCTCTATAACTGAGCCTGCTGCTACAGTCAACAGAATGGCGTTATAATGACTTCTCTATAACGGAGCCTGCTGCTACAGTCAACAGAATGGCGTTATAATGACTTCTCTATAACTGAGCCTGCTGCTACAGTCAACAGAATGGCGTTATAATGACTTCTCTATAACGGAGCCTGCTGCTACAGTCAACAGAATGGCGTTATAATGACTTCTCTATAACGGAGCCTGCTGCTACAGTCAACAGAATGGCGTTATAATGACTTCTCTATAACGGAGCCTGCTGCTACAGTCAACAGAATGGCGTTATAATGACTTCTCTATAACTGAGCCTGCTGCTACAGTCAACAGAATGGCGTTATAATGACTTCTCTATAACGGAGCCTGCTGCTACAGTCAACAGAATGGCGTTATAATGACTTCTCTATAATGGAGCCTGCTGCTACAGTCAACAGAATGGCGTTATAATGACTTCTCTATAACTGAGCCTGCTGCTACAGTCAACAGAATGGCGTTATAATGACTTCTCTATAACGGAGCCTGCTGCTACAGTCAACAGAATGGCGTTATAATGACTTCTCTATAACGGAGCCTGCTGCTACAGTCAACAGAATGGCGTTATAATGACTTCTCTATAACTGAGCCTGCTGCTACAGTCAACAGAATGGCGTTATAATGACTTCTCTATAACGGAGCCTGCTGCTACAGTCAACAGAATGCTGTAATAATAACCTCTCTCTCGCCATCTCCATCCATCACAATGCTACTGAACTCACTGCTGAGAGAGAAAGAGAGAGAGAGAGAGAGAGAGAGAGAGAGAGAGAGAGAGAGAGAGAGAGAGAGAGAGAAAGAGAGAGAGACAGAGAGAGAGAGAGAGAGAGAGAGAGAGAGACAGACAGACAGACAGACAGACAGACAGACAGACAGACAGACAGACAGACAGACAGACAGACAGACAGACAGACAGACAGACAGACAGACAGACAGACAGACAGACAGACAGACAGACAGACAGACAGACAGACAGACAGACAGACAGACAAAAGCTGTGTTCGAATACTCATACTACCCACACTAATCATACTATTTGTGACGTGAATTGAGTATGTAGTAGGCTTATTGGTTATAGTATGGATATAGTTAGTATGCCAAATGTTTCCGGATTTCGTACTAAATTCACCAAAATATGAAGTATACATGCAGAGGACACTATTTCCGTACTTTAGGGCCCATAATGCAATTATTCGGGAAATGGTTTCCAGATTTGAAGAACATTTGGGAAAATATGCAGCCAAAGTCCAACAAAAGCGGCTACAAATTCATTGCTTTAACTAATTATGACAAATGTGAACAAAATGTTGAGCAATGTAATAAAGTAATTACTTTCAAATAAGTTACCTTAAACTATTTTTGGCTGACAATCTGTTAGCTACGCTGCCCCACATAGCATATCATTACAGCAGTATGTACCGGTATGTTAGCTAGCTACCTAACGTTAGTAGTTATACATCAAACTTGCCAGTATATTAACTATAGGCTATCTAACTACCCAACATTTATTGACTTGATCATTCCCATCATTCTTAGCTAAGCTAAATGGAATAGTTGTTGTGAGTTTTCAATGGACATTCGGGTGCTTTCATAAATTTGTTCTGGCTATCTACTCCGATTTCAGAGCACTCTAGTCTGAGCACAGAATAATGAATTGACTAGCGTTCAACACCGAATATGGCCGGTGTCAGTTGAATATGGCCGGTGTCAGTTGAATATGGCCGGTGTCAGTTAACGATTGCAAAAAAGCGCAATTAAATTGTTGACACAGTTAGTCACCAACACTCTGGATAACACTGAAAACTGCCTAACCAGCTCTGCTAGGGTGAGTGAAATGGTCAGAATGGCCACTCTCATTTGTGTCTGGAAGTAGCTAGCAAGCTAGCTTGGGTGCTTGACTTCCTTTGTAAGGTCAGAACGCTCAAATCAACCCTACTCCTCCACCCGACCATCCAGTGTGCGTTCTGAGAGTGAAACGCTCTGAATTCTCAAATGGACAATCTGACAACGCTCTGAATTTACAAGCGCACTCTGGCACTCCAGATTGAATTTAAGAACACACCCGAAGTCGTAAAATGTCTAACTAGTAATTTGTTATGCTAACTAGCATCAACTTCTGGTAGACCGGCGAAGAGCTAGTACTGTCAACTGAAAGGATACTGTTCTGTTTACAGTATACAAAAATGAACTAATAGTATATAGTAAGTAGTATATACTCATTAAGCATGTATTATACAGTATGTTAGTATGGGTATTCGAACACAGCTAAAGAAAGAGAAGCACATTGTGATAATAACAGACTGTGATAGAAGGAAGGAAATAAAGGGAGAGCTTCTCAGGGAATGGCACTTTCTGTTTCCCAAGGTGAAATGAGTTGAATATAAAGAGTTCTGCCTAGTTGTTTCCTATATGTTTTCTACATGTTTCCTATACTGTAAATTTCCTACATTTTACCTATATGTTTCCTCCATTTTACCTATATGTTTCCTATGTTTCCTCCATTTTACCTATATGTTTCCTATGTTTCCTCCATTTTACCTATATGTTTCCTATGTTTCCTCCATTTTACCTACATGTTTCCTATATGTTTCCTATATATTTCCTACATGTTTCCTATATGTTTCCTACATGTTTCCTATATGTTTCCTCCATTTTACCGATATGTTTCCTATACGATTCCTGTTTCCTCCAATTTACCTACATGTTTCCTATATGTTTCCTATATATTTCCTATATGTTTCCTATATGTTTCCTCCATTTTACCTACATGTTTCCTATACGATTCCTATGTTTCCTCCATTTTACCTGCATGTTTCCTCCATTTTACCTGCATGTTCCCTATATGTTTCCTCCATTTTACCTATATGTTTCCTATACGATTCCTATGTTTCCTCCATTTTACCTGCATGTTTCCTATATGTTTCCTCCATTTTACCTACATGTTTCCTATACGATTCCTATGTTTCCTCCATTTTACCTGCATGTTTCCTATATGTTTCCTCCATTTTACCTACATGTTTCCTATACGATTCCTATGTTTCCTCCATTTTACCTGCATGTTTCCTATATGTTTCCTCCATTTTACCGATATGTTTCCTACATGTTTCCTATATGTTTCCTGTATCTTTTCTGTATGTTTCCTCCATTTTACCTATGTGTTTCCTTACAGCCAGACAGAGACAACACAAACAGACAAAGTTAGAAAGATCAAGATAAACCAATATCATACTATGACAAATATAACCACATATCGTTCACCTTGGCATTTTATCATTCCTATCACAAACACACACATGCATACTTATGCACGCACACACATGCGCATGCACACATGTGCACACACACAGACACACACACACATACACACACACTTCTTCGTTCAGCCTCCTTATCACATGCTAAACACGCCAATGTCAAACTGTCCCATGATGGGAAATTGATTTCATGCTTAGATAACTATCAGTGAGAGAGAGAGACAGAGGGAGCCAGAGAGATATATAAATGCTTGTTTTGATAACTGTTTCCTGAGCCATTACCAACCTCTTTCTATGTCTCTCTCTCTTTCCCTCCATCTTTCTCTCCATCTTTCTCTCTTTCATCATGTGTGTGTTTCATTCCCCATCACACACCCAGATCATCATTAGTCAAAGACTAACAACAGGAATGAAGAACAAACAGAAGTGAAAAGAGGGGGGGGTGAATAGAGAAGGGAACATGTAGTTGAGAGGGAAGGGTAGGGAGGAAAGGATAGGGGGGACAGTGAAACAATAGCAGGTCTTTAGAAAGCTGTGGCCATCGATGCTACTGGAACCACAGCGAGGGAGGGCATGGTCACACAATACTGCTCTACTGTACTGGCATCCACGCCTCTGCTTTGCTCTAGGTCAGAACCTAGGTCAAACACATCAATGTCAAACTATTTGAGTTGTGCTTGAGTTTGCTTTTGGGATTATCCCCATGTGTTCCATTTTGAGATGAAAGGAGTAGAGAGGACAGTTCAGGGTATGGGTAGTGTGAGAGGGGAGGGGCAGAGAGATTGAGAGAGAAAAGTATAATGACAACATTTAAAAAATATATTTTACATTTATTTAACTAGGCAAGTCAGTTAAGAACCAATTCTTATTTTCAATGACATCTCAGGAACTGTGGGTTAACTACCTTGTTCAGGGGCAGAATGACAGATGTGTACCTTTTTACCTTGGGATTAAATCATGCAACCTTTCGGTTACTGGCCCAATGCTCTAACCACTAAGCTACCTGCCACACAAAGGGTCACTCTCTCTCAATTTATATATATCTTTGTCTCCATCCCTCCCTCTCTCTCTCTCCTTCTCTCACTATCTTGCTCTGTCTGAACCCTCTGTCTGGTCTCTGGGGTCGGTTATGGGGGTTTCCCATTGGTTGAGGCTCCCTAGTGATGCTGAGAATAACCACGAATCAGACCGGAGGGAGCCCCTTGACATGGTTACCACAGCAACCCCTCAACTGAAAACACACAAGTGAAAGTAGAGGGGGATATCATAAAACATTAAACAATCCTTGACTAAGTTACTTACACAAAAGCTTTCTATGGTGGCAGTGAACTATGTGCTGTACTGGAGCAGCTATCTGATAGAGGGTGTAAGAACATGACTACACAGCCACAAGTCTATGGACCCTATCTACAGCAGTTGTACATACTGTTGTTGCCATGACACAATGTATCACACTGTAGGTAGAGATTCTACAGAGAAATGCTTGTGTGTATAATAACTCCCTCCTACACACCCCTTAGAAGGAGGCCACGCCCTCCTACACACCCCTTAGCAGGAGCCCACACCCTCCTACACACCCCTTAGCAGGACCCCACACCCTCTTTCATGGTCCTTCTGATCCTTCCAAATCCCTAGACTGGATCATTACTGCCATGGCTTGGAGTGAGTGAGTGAGTGTGTCCGCAGGGAATTGACGTCACAGTCCGAGTCCCAGCCTGTAAGAGTCCCAGCATAGCATGTCCCAGCATAGCCCAGCCCAACATAGCCCAGATTAGCCCAGCCCAGCATAGCCCAGCCCAGCATAGCCCAGCCCAGCATAGCCCAGCATAGCCCAGCATAGCCCAGCCCAGCATAGCCCAACATAGCCCAGCCCAGCATAGCCCAGCATAGCCCAGCATAGCCCAGCCCAGCATAGCCCAGCATGTCCTTACCTGTGCAGGTGAAACACTTGACATGGAAGTGTGTGTCCTGAACGCGTACCACCTCTCCCTTACACGCCTCCCGACAACGCTGGCACCGGATTGGTCCAGTGCTCCGCTCACTGCCCAAAGAGGCCTGCTGATAGGCTGTAAAAAGACAGGAGTAGAGACAGCTGACCTCATCCAATCATAACAATCGATGTTTGTCCCCCAGATGGCACCATATTCCCTATAGAGTTCACTACTACTTAACATGGCCCATAGGGAACAGGGCGCCACCTGGGATGCAACCAACAATACCAAACAATACAAAACAGTCAATATATATCATCTGTGCTATACGATAGTTGGCAATAGCCTCTCTACCCTTCTGTCATGCTCTGTATGCATATTTGTGAGTGGATTTGACATATTGCTCATTCCCACATTCTATAATAGTCAATTGTTTCCTCAACAATGTCAGTATTCCTTACCAGTCACACCCTAACAGGGACAGAACAGAACACAAATGGGAAATTGGAATCCAATGTTAGTTTGTTGTGCCAACACAGGATGCAAGGGGAATGGTGGAAGTCGACCACTATATTATGTTACGGGAGGAATCAAAACAAAAAACAAAACTCCACAGGTTTCCACAGACATGCCAATGAACAAGTGGGTACTAGACAGAGTGTGTGTCTTTCTGTGTCAGTGAGTGCGTGCGTGCATACGTTTGTGTGTGTATAGGCCACTGCCATGCCCGTCTGCAGTGATAAGCAACTTGAAATTGAGTGTGGGATTGGCATAGATTAACCCAATTCTCTGTGACAAGAGGGAAGTAGTGTGTGCCAGGTAGAGTAATCCTCTAGGCTTCAGTCTTCTAGAGAGGAGAGGAGAGGAGAGGAGAGGAGAGGAGAGGAGAGGAGAGGAGAGGAGAGGAGAGGAGAGGAGAGGAGAGGAGAGGAGAGGAGAGGAGAGGAGAGGAGAGGAGAGGAGAGGAGAGGAGAGGAGAGGAGAGGAGAGGAGAGGAGAGGAGAATAGGTATCATGAGAGTTAGCCACTAGCCAGGGCACAGAGAGGATGAGAGAAGGAGGATAATGCCTTCCACCTGTCTTCCTTTCTGAGGACATCAACAGCAGAGAGAGGAGGAGAGAAGAGAAGAAGAGAGGAGAGAAGAGAAGGAGGATAATGCCGTTCACCTGTCTTCCTTCCTGAGGACATCAACAGCAGAGCGAGGGAAAGTACACACTCCAGCATTACCCGGATTAAAGGACAATTCCACTCAAAACTATCTTGTGGTATTTGTTATATTATTTTAATATCTTCAAATATTTGAGGGGGTCAAATAGCTTTAATATTGCAGATAGATTGGGGCTTCCATCAATGTAATTGTAATGTCCAATCCCCCATATATATTTTACCTGATGCCCAGGCAGGTATTACATACATTTTACAGATACAATCTATTTTACATTAGTTATCTTGCTGTTATTAGTCCCAGCCTTCAGCTCTCCTCAATCCCTCCCATCTATCTCAGAAGACCATCCAGTCCCAGCCTTCAGCTCCCTTCAACCCCTCCCATCTATCTCTGAAGACCATCCAGTCCCAGCCTTCAGCTCCCTTCAACCCCTCCCATCTATCTCTGAAGACCATCCAGTCCCAGCCTTCTGCTCCCCTCAACCCCTTCCATCTATCTCTGAAGACCATCCAGTCCCAGCCTTCAGCTCCCCTCAACCCCTCCCATCTATCTCTGAAGACCATCCAATTTCCTATTTGCCATATATTTTCAACTGTGCTGTGATGTTTCACAAAAGTCCTGAACCTTTCTATTCTCATAGTTTCTTCAGGTTGTAAATTAAAAACATTTTTTTTTTGCTAAAATTATTATTATATTATTGATTGATTGACTATGACGTTTCAGATCACCCAGTATTGCTGTCTGCAGAGTTAGCTCCAGGTAAATGTTACAATTCTTCAGCCATTCCTGGACCTGCTACCAAAAGCAAGCTACATATGGACAGTACCTAAACAAATGATCTAATGATTCTGTCTCTTCACAGCAACATCTGCAGAGCTGTGATGGTAGAAACCCCCATATATATAACATGCTGTTGGTTGCAATAATTCTGTATGATAATTTAAATAGAAATGTTTTGAATCCGGTGTCGTTTTGCGTATCATGTGCCATGGAATCAGTACATCAAAAATCTCTTCCAAACTATTTTGCCATCTATATGGCACAGCTGTCATTTTTTTGTTCCTTAAATGACACTGGTATATTTTTTCATTTATCACAATTTTCTTTAACCAATGTTGGTCTTTAATGCAGAGGCGACAGACACGTTTCTTACTTTTCCCCTTTCCACTTGTCTCTTCCATTTTTACGATAATGCTGCAATCAGTTGGTTGTAATTTTGGGTAGAGCATACATTTCCATATATTTGTGTTGGCTACATGTGTGACATAACTCCACTTTTGATAGTTACAGTATGTCACACATGCAGGCCAAACTCTCTCTCTCTTTGTCTAGGGGCATCATAATGCCTTTCAGCTGAAAGAGCCAAGGCCAAACTCTCTCTCTCTCTCTCTCTCTCTCTCTCTCTTGCTCTCTCTTGCTCTCTCTCTCTCTCTCTCTCTCTCTCTCTCTCTCTCTCTCTCTCTCTCTCACACACACACTTTCTCTCTCTCTCTCTCTCTCTCTCTCTCTCTCTCTCTCTCTCTCTCTCTCTCTCTCTCGTGTGGCTCAGTTGGTGGGTTTGATTCACAGAGGGGACCAGTAAGAAAAGACTCTCTGGATAAGTGAGTCTGCTAAATGACTCACTACTGTAAGTCTCTCTGGATAAGAGAGCCTGCTAAATGACTCACTACTGTAGGTCTCTCTGAATAAGAGAGTCTGCTAAATGACTCACTACTGTAAGTCTCTCTGGATAAGAGAGTCTGCTAAATTACTCACTACTGTAAGTCTCTCTGGATAAGAGAGTCTGCTAAATGACTCACTACTGCAGGTCTCTCTGAATAAGAGAGTTTGCTAAATGACTCACTACTGTAAGTCTCTCTGGATAAGAGAGTCTGCTAAATGACTCACTACTGTAAGTCTCTCTGGATAAGAGAGTCTGCTAAATGACTCACTACTGTAAGTCTCTCTGGATAAGAGAGTCTGCTAAAGGACTCACTACTGTAAGTCTCTCTGGACAAGAGAGTCTGCTAAATGACTCACTACTGTAAGTCTCTCTGGATAAGAGAGTCTGCTAAATCACTCACCACTGTAAGTCTCTCTGGATAAGAGAGTCTGCTAAATGACTCACTACTGTAAGTCTCTCTGGATAAGAGTGTCTGCTAAATGACTCAAATCTGAATGTCTGCCTCTGTTGAGTGTTAAGTCATCCCAGACAAACAGAACAAAGGTTCTGTATCAGTTGTATCTAAGTGGTTCATTAACATTGTTGTCATTAGCTGTAACCATTGGTCCTGGATCACTGAAGGTGGTAGTGGTAAGGTAAACGCCACAGTTGGAGGCACATACACAGGTCCTGGATAGGCTAAGTCAGGGCTGCCCAACCCTCTTCTTGGAGATCTACCGTCCTGTGGGTTTTCAGTCCAACCCTACTACTTAGCTGCTCAACAAGACCTTAACTAGCTGAATCAAATTGGCTAAATTAGGGTTGGACTGAAAAACCTACAGGACAGTAGATCTCCAGGAAGAGGTTTGGGCAGCCCTGGGCTAAGTGAATCAGGCAAGGCGATAGCTAAGTGGTTAAATACATAACGCAGTGGGAGGCTGCTGCTATTTAAAAACTGATCCTGGATCAGTGAACGGGGCAGCTTAGTGGTTCAGTAGTCTTACTACCAAGTGGTAAGACAGCTCCTGGATCAGTTGCTAAGTGATATAAGACAAAGGGCCATGGCAGGCTGCTGCTATTTCTACGCCGACCTCAACACATGCTGAGAGCTCACAGTCACAAGGGATTGTGGGAGATTAGATGTGACATGTCCCTCGCACTCTCTCTCTCCCTCTTTCCACTATAACTCTCTCAATTAATTTTAATTCAAAGGTCTTTATTAGCATGGGAAACATACCATATGTTTACATTGCCAAAACAAATGGAATAGACAATAAACAAAAGGGAAATAAACAGGAAACAGTAAACATTACACACACAAAAGTAGTAAAATAATATAGACATTTCAAATGTTATATTATTGGCTTTATACAGTGTTGTGACAATGTTCAAGTAGTTTTGAAGTATGAAAAGGAAAATAAATAAACAGATAAATCTAGGTTTTATTTCCAATGGTGTTTGTTGTTCGCTGGTTGCCCTTTTCTCATGGCAACGGGCCACAAATCTTTCTGCTGTGATGGCACAGTGCAGTATTTCACCTAACAGATATGGGAGTTTATCAATGTTTTATTTGTTTTCAAATTCTTTGTGGGTGTGATCTGTTGGAAATAATTGTCTCTAACGTGGTCATACATTTGGCAGAAGAAAGTGCAGCTCAGTTTCCACCTCATTTTGTGGGCAGTGTGCACATATCCTGTCTTTTCCTGAGAGCCAGGTCTGCCTATGGTGGCCTCTCTCAATAGCAAGACTATGCTCACTGAGTCTGTACATAGTCAAGGATTGTCTTAATTTAGGGTCAGTCACAGGGTCAGGTATTCTAAAACCCTAGAGGGCAATGGGTTCTAGAACTGACTCAAGTATTTTTAGCCAGATCCTAATTGGGATGTTGATGTTCCTTTTGATGGCGTAGAAGACCCTTCTTGTCTTGTCTCTTAGATCGTTCACAGCCGTGTGGAAGTTACCTGTGGTGTTGATGTTTAGGCCGAGGTAGGTGTAAATATTTGTGTGCTCTAGGTCACCAGTGTGTAGATTGAATTTGTATTTGTTTCTTGGCTACTGGACATTTTTTGTTACACCATTATTTGTGTCTTACTGAGATTTACTGTCAGGGCCCAGGTGTGACAGAATCTGTGCAGAAGATCTAGGTGCTGCTGTAGGCCCTCCTTGGTTGGGGACAGAAGCACCAGATCATCAGCAAACAGTAGACATTTGACTTCTGAGTCCTGTAGGGTGAGGCCGGTTGCTGTAGACTGCCCTCACCAATTCATTGATATATATTCCATATTCCAACAGTAGTTATTGGGGTCAAACACTGTATGTCTCCATGCACTGCCGTGACCGGGCCTTGGTTCCAGACATTGGGGAAGATGCCAGAGCTGAGGATGATGTTAAAGAGTTTAAGAGTTTAAGCCCATTTGAAGTTGTGGTCTGTATATTTATCATTCCGTTTAATACACCATCAACACCACAGGCCTCTTTGGGTTGGAGGGTTTGTATTTTGTCCTGTAGCTCATCCAATGTAATTGCAGAATCCAGTGGGTTCTGGTGGTCTGTAATAATAGCTGATTCTAAAATGTGTATTTGATCATGGATATGTTTTTGCTCTTGGTTCTTTGTTATTTGTCCGAATAGTTTGGGGAAGTGGTTTATCCATACCTCCATTTTGGATAAATAGCTCTTTGTGTTGTTGTTGGTTTAGTGTGTTCTAATTTTCTCTAAAGTGATTTGATTATAAGGATTCTTCAATCACAATGAGCTGATTTCTGACATGCTGTTCCTTCTTTTTGCTTAGTGTATTTCTGTATTGTTTTAGTGTATCACCATAGTGAAGCTAAGATTTCTTTGGTTCTCTGTGTTTTTGGATGGATAGGTTTCTCAATTACTTTCTTAGATTTTTACAATCCTCATCAAATCATTTTTCATTGTTGTTAGTTGTCTTAGGTTTTCTGCCGTAATTTAAATGTGATATGTTAGCTGATATGTAAAATATATTGTTCAGGCTTCCTGCTGCTATGTTTACACCTTCAGCGTTGCAGGAAAACAATTTGTCCAGAAAGTTGTCTAGGAGGAATTGGATTTGTTGTTGGCAAATAGTTTTTTGGAAGGTTTCTACACTACCTACCTTCCATCTATAGCATTTCATTAATAGTATGTTGTTTGTTCGTCTTCAATGCCTCACGATTGAGTACTGCTCTGTTCAAAGAGACTATGATTTCGCTGTGATCTGATAGGGGTGTCAATTGGCTGACTGTGAACGCTCTGAGAAACTATGGGTTGAGGTCGGTGATGTGACCCGTCTTTGTTGGTTATGTTGTCATAGTTGTGTCTAGGGGGGCATATGGGGGAGGGAATACTGTCACCTCCAGGTAGGTGTTTGTCCCCCTGTGTGACACTAAGAGTGTCAGGTTCAATCATTTGGGTCACCACAGACTAGTACATGTCCTTGGGCCTGGAAATGGTTGATTTTCCCCCTCTAGAATGGAGAAGCTATTCTTCATTAAAGTATAGGGATTCTTGTCAGGGGTATATTTGTTTTACTCCATGTGTAGCTCTGTGTTGTTGTATGTGTCGAACTGCTTTGCTTTATCTTGGCCAGGTCGCAATTGTAAATAAGAACTTGTTCTCAACTTGCCTACCTGGTTAAATAAAGGTGAAATAAATAAAAAAATAAAAAGGGCGCGTCAGAATTGGTCAAGTTTTACTGGGGTCATTGGCCCAGCGTTGTCCAAGTTTTACTGGAGTCATTGGCCCAGCGTTGTCCAAGTTTTACTGAAGTCATTGGCCCAGCATTGTCCAAGTTTTACTGGGGTCATTGGCCCAGCGTTGTCCAAGTTTTACTGGGGTCATTGGCCCAGCGTTGTCCAAGTTTTACTGGGGTCATTGGCCCAACGTTGTCCAGGTTTTACTGGGGTCATTGGCCCAGCGTTGTCCAAGTTTTACTGGGGTCATTGGCCCAGCGTTGTCCAGGTTTTACTGGGGTCATTGGCCCAGCGTTGTCCAAGTTTTACTGGAGTCATTGGCCCAGCGTTGTCCAAGTTTTACTGGGGTCATTGGCCCAGCGTTGTCTAAGTTTTACTGGGGTCATTGGCCCAGCGTTGTCCAAGTTTTACTGGGGTCATTGGCCCAGCGTTGTCCAAGTTTTACTGGAGTCATTGGCCCAGCGTTGTCCAAGTTTTACTGGAGTCATTGGCCCAGCGTTGCCCAAGTTTTACTGGGGTCATTGGCCCAGCGTTGTCCAAGTTTTACTGGGGTCATTGGCCCAGCGTTGTCCAAGTTTTACTGGGGTCATTGGCCCAGCGTTGTCCAAGTTTTACTGGGGTCATTGGCCCAGCGTTGTCCAAGTTTTACTGGGGTCATTGGCCCAGCGTTGTCCAAGTTTTACTGGAGTCATTGGCCCAGCGTTGTCCAAGTTTTACTGGAGTCATTGGCCCAGCGTTGCCCAAGTTTTACTGGGGTCATTGGCCCAGCGTTGTCCAAGTTTTACTGGGGTCATTGGCCCAGCGTTGTCCAAGTTTTACTGGGGTCATTGGCCCAGCGTTATCCAAGTTTTACTGGGGTCATTGGCCCAGCGTTGTCCAAGTTTTACTGGGGTCATTGGCCCAGCGTTGTCCAAGTTTTACTGGGGTCATTGGCCCAGCGTTGTCCAAGTTTTACTGGGGTCATTGGCCCAGCGTTGTCCAAGTTTTACTGGGGTCATTGGCCCAGCGTTGTCCAAGTTTTACTGGGGTCATTGGCCCAGCGTTGTCCAAGTTTTACTGGGGTCATTGGCCCAGCGTTGTCCAAGTTTTACTGGGGTCATTGGCCCAGCGTTGTCCAAGTTTTACTGGGGTCATTGGCCCAGCGTTGTCCAAGTTTTACTGGGGTCATTGTAAACTGACTTGCCGAGTTAAATAAAATCTCTGTTGAGATCATTTCCTTTTTAACTTCTAGCCAAATGTAAAATGATCCTGTTTTGATGAATATAATAAGAGTGAGTTAGGGCTGCTCTATACCATATTAGCACACCCCTCTTCCCTGTTTCACACCTGGTAGTTTGGTGGATGGGATGACCAGCTCTCTGTAACCTAGAGGGCAACCAGTGGGTCCGTCTCCTTTATACCAGGTTTCTTGTAGGATGACAATGTCTGTATTTCTAATTTCTTTGGTGAAGTCCAGGTTCCTGCTCTTTAGGCCAAAGGCAGATGACCTCAGGCCTTGGATATTCCAGGATGAGATAGTGAAGGCTTTGTGTTACATAAAGTGTCCAATGTTGTTAGTTGTTAGTCGTTGTTAGTCTCTCTCTCTCCGCTGAGATAAACGGAAGAGATGAGAGGGAGGAGAAGAAGAGAGAAGGATGGAGACAACAGAACAGAGGGAGGGGATGTAGGGTTGGCAACAAGACCATGTTGAGAAGAAACACCCAAAGCAGGTGGTGATGAGCTGCAGTAAGTCAGTGACCGTCTGTATTTACAGAAAACCAGTATAGTCTCTCTCTCTACACCCTCTTTCTTTCTCTGTTTCTCTCACCCCCACCCCCTCTCTCTCTTTCTCATTCACTACTTCCTTCCTTCCCTTGGGGAGGCCCATCCATCAGAGTGTGATATAGGGTCCAATGGCCTTGGTGCCCTGGCAGATTGGGTACCTCTTGAAAATCACAAATTTCAGAGCTAATGCCATTTGGCCTTCAAGAGGTATCCAATCTGCCAGGGCACCAAGACCATACGCAACAAGGCCATTAACCAAAATAGACAATTAAATTGATTTGACAACTGGAAAACACGCAAGTATAAAAACCATGGGACCACCCAGCCATCATACCGCTCAGGAAGGAGACGCGTTCCGTCTCCTAGAGATGAATGTACTTTAGTGCGAAAAGTGCAAATCAATGCCAGAACAACAGCAAAGGACCTTGTGAAGATGCTGGAAGAAGCAGGTACAAAAGTATCTATATCCACAGTAAAACGAGTCCTTATCGACATGACCTCAAAGGCCGCTCAGCAAGGAAGAAACCACTGCTCCAAAACCGCCATAAAAAATCCAGACTATGGTTTGCAACTGCACATGGGGACAAAGATCATAGTTTTTTGAGAAATGTCCTCTGGTCTGATGAAACAAAATTAGAACTGCTTGGCCATAATGACCATCGTTATGTTTGGAGGAAAAAGGGGGAGGCTTGCCAGCTGAAGAACACCATCCCAACCGTGAAGCACAGGGGTGGCAGCATCATGTTGTGGGGGTGCTTTGATGCAGGAGGGACTGGTGCACTTCACAAAATAGGTGGCATCATGAGGAAAGGAAAATTATGTGGATATATTGAAGCAACATCTCAAGACATCAGTCAGGAAGTTAAAGCTTGGTTGCAAATGGGCCTTACAAATGGACAATGACCCCAAGCATACTTCCAAGGTGGTGGCAAAATGGCTTAAGGACAACAAAGTCAAGGTATTGGAGTGGCAGAATATGTGTGGGCAGAACTGAAAAAGTGTGTGCGAGCAAGGAAGCCTACAAACCTGACTCAGTTACACCAGCTCTGTAAGGAGGAAAGGGCCAAAATTCACCCAACCTATTGTGGGAAGCTTGTGGAAGGCTATCCGGAACGTTTGACCCAAGTTAACAAAATGTAATTCAATGCTACCAAATACTGATTGAGTGTATGTAAACTTCTGACCCACTGGGAATGTGATGAAAGAAATAAAAGCTGAAATAAATCACTTCCTCTACTATTATTCTGACATTTCACATTCTTAAAATAAAGTGGTGATCCTAACTGACCTGAGACAGGGAATTGTTACAAGGATTAAATGTCAGGAATTGTGAAAAACTGAGCTTAAATGTATTTGGCTAAGGTGTATGTAAACTTCTGACTTCAACTGTAAATGTGCATAAATAATTAGCCTAAATGTTGAAGTGTAGATGATACCCTATTGGCTACAGCCTGTCATGTCCAGACCTATGCTGACATAAGGGAGGCGCCAAACTTTAATGAGGCTTTTATTTACATATACATAACCAGTCAAAAGTTTGGACACACCTACACTATGCCCAGAGTGTGCCACGCTGTCATCAAGGCAAAGAGGGGCTACTTTGAAGAATTTGTTTGACATTTTTTTGCTTACCACATGATTCCATATGTGTTATTTCATAGTTCTGATGTCTTCACTATTATTCTACAATGTAGAAAATAGTAAATAAAGAAAAACCCTTGTATGCATTGGTGTGTCCAGCCTTTTGACTGGTACTGTATATATATACAGTGGGGCAAAAAAGTATTTAGTCAGCCACCAATTGTGCAAGTTCTCCCACTTAAAAAGATGAGAGAGGCCTGTAATTTTCATCATAGGTACACTTCAACTATGACAGACAAAATGAGAAAAGTAAATCCAGAGTAAATACATTTTTATTAATTAATTAGCAAATTATGGTGGAAAACAAGTATTTGGTCAATAACAAAAGTTTATCTCAATACTTTGTTATATACCCTTTGTTGGCAATGACAGAGGTCAAAAGTTTTCTGTATGTCTTCACAAGGTTTTCACACACTGTTGCTGGTATTTTGGCCCATTCCTCCATGCAGATCTCCTCTAGAGCAGTGATGTTTTGGGGCTGTTGCTGGGCAACACAGACTTTCAACTCCCTCCAAAGATTTTCTATGGTGTTGAGATCTGGAGACTGGCCTTGAAATGCTTCTTACGAAGCCACTCCTTCGTTGCCCGGGCAGTGTGTTTGGGATCATTGTCATGCTGAAAGACCCAGCCACGTTTCATCTTCAATGCCCTTGCTGATGGAAGGAGGTTTTCACTCAAAATCTCACGATAAATGGCCCCATTCATTCTTTCCTTTACACGGATCAGTCGTCCTGGCCCCTTTGCATAAAAACAGCCCCAAAGCATGATGTTTCCACCCCCATACTTCACAGTAGGTATGGGGTTCACCGTTTTGCTCACCATTCTTGTGATCATTTTGACCCCACGGGGTGAGATCTTGCATGGAGCCCCAGATCGAGGGAGATTATCAGTGGTCTTGTATGTCTTCCATTTCCTAATAATTGCTCCCACAGTTGATTTCTTCAAACCAAGCTGCTTACCTATTGCAGATTCAGTCTTCCCATTCTGGTGCAGGTCTACACTTTTGTTTCTGGTGTCCTTTGACAGCTCTTTGGTCTTGGCCATAGTGGAGTTTGGAGTGTGACTGTTTGAGGTTGTGCACAGGTGTCTTTTATACTGATAACAAGTTCAAACAGGTGCCATTAATACAGGTAACGAGTGGAGGACAGAGGAGCCTCTTAAAGAAGAAGTTACAGGTCTGTGAGAGCCAGAAATCTAGCTTGTTTGTAGGTGACCAAATACTTATTGTCCACCATAATTAGCAAATACATTCATTCAAACAATTCATTCCTATTTTTGGATTTTTTTTTCTAATTTTGTCTGTCATAGTTGAAGTGTAAAGTGGGAGAACTTGCACAATTGGGGGCTGACTAAATACTTTTTTGCCCCACTGTATAGGCTAAACACCAATGATGTTTTCCAGATATAATATAGGATAATTATTCATATCTAAAGGCTGGATTCTATGACATACTTGAGGCACTGTTTGTTCTGATAGGACAGAATGGTCAGTGACTGTTTGTTCTGATAGGACAGAATGGTCAGTGCCTGTTTGTTCTGATAGGACAGAATGGTCAGTGCCTGTTTATTCTGATAGGACAGAAAGGTCACTGCCTGTTCGTTCTGGTAGGACGCACGCCGTTAGATCCACAATGTGTCTGTCTTCACTTGTAGCCTACTTCAGAGCTGCGATGCCTGTGAGAAGGAACCAATGACGTGATGGGCATTGGCTAATAAGAATTGAGATATTGTATCTGAGAGAGCCATGTGAGGGACAGGTGCTTCGGGGTAGGCTATGGCGATTTGCAGCCAGGTGAAGGGAATTATAATTATTATATTCAGCACAATGGCTGCTTTGGCCAAAAAGCCTACGTTTATCTAAAGGGAAGTACGGCCACACAAGGGGGCATTGAGGGCCATGGCCACTGATTCTGCCGGGAAATTCAAGCCCTTATCCAGTGACATCAAAAACAGAGCCACTCTACACAGAGAGAAGTGGGTCAAACTTCTCTAGTAGACAGACCACATGATGACATACCAGCCCGGCCCCCACCAAGGTCACCAAGGCTGAAGGCATAGAAATATATAGACATAGATTGGACATGTATGTCTCTTCTATTAATTCTAACTCTGTGTGCTGAAGGCTTGGTTCTCAAGGACTCAGTGTGTTCGTCACCTCACAGGAGCGACTGTGGATAAGTCCTGACCTCGCCTGGTCATCCCTGATGGCCAGAAATACTTCTGTTTCTCAATTACCTTGGGTGGTAGGTAGCCTAGTGGTTAGAGCGTATGGCCAGTAAAGGAAAGGTTGCTAGATTGAATCCCAAGAGCTGACAAAGTAAAAATCTGTCGTTCTGCCCCTGAACAAGGTAGTTAACCCACTGTTTCTAGGCCGTCATTGAAAATAAGAATTTGTTCTTAACTGACTTGCCTAGTTAAATAAAGAATAAAATAAACCTGTCTCTGGGATGTTGGTTAGCTAACCACCCCCTCAGTTTAGTTGACAGTGTGTGCATTCCAAAAGGTACCCTATTCCATATAGTTTAGAGACCCTGATCAAAAGTCACCCTATTCTGTATAGAGTAGACCCTGGTCAAAAGTCATCCTATTCTGTATAGTGTAGAGACCCTGATCAAAAGTCACCCTATTCTGTATAGTGTAGAGACCCTGGTCAAAAGTCACCCTATTCTGTATAGCGTAGAGACCCTGGTCAAAAGGCACCCTATTCTGTATAGTGTAGAGACCCTGGTCAAAAGGCACCCTATTCTGTATAGTGTAGAGACCCTGGTCAAACGGTACCCTATTCTGTATAGTGTAGAGACCCTGGTCAAAAGGTACCCTATCTGTATAGTGTAGAGACCCTGGTCAAAAGGCACCCTATTCTGTATAGAGTAGAGACCCTGGTCAAAAGGGACCCTATTCTGTATAGCGTAGAGACCCTGGTCAAAAGGTACCCTATTCTGTATAGCGTAGAGACCCTGGTCAAAAGGCACCCTATTCTGTATAGAGTAGACCCTGGTCAAAAGTCACCCTATTCTGTATAGCATAGAGACCCTGGTCAAAAGACACCCTATTCTGTATAGTGTAGAGACCCTGGTCAAAAGGCACCCTATTCTGTATAGAGTAGACCCTGGTCAAAAGTCACCCTATTCTGTATAGCATAGAGACCCTGGTCAAAAGACACCCTATTCTGTATAGTGTAGAGACCCTGGTCAAAAGGCACCCTATTCTGAATAGAGTAGAGACCCTGGTCAAAAGGGACCCTATTCTGTATAGCGTAGAGACCCTGGTCAAAAGGTACCCTATTCTGTATAGCGTAGAGACCCTGGTCAAAAGGCACCCTATTCTGTATAGAGTAGACCCTGGTCAAAAGTCACCCTATTCTGTATAGCGTAGAGACCCTGGTCAAAAGACACCCTATTCTATATAGTGTAGAGACCCTGGTCAAAAGGCACCCTATTCTGTATAGTGTAGAGACCCCGGTCAAAAGACAACCTATTCTGTATAGCGTAGATACCCTGGTCAAAATGTACCCTATTCTGTATAGTGTAGAGACCCTGGTCAAAAGGCACCATATTCTGTATAGAGTAGAGACCCTGGTCAAAAGGGACCCTATTCTGTATAGCGTAGAGACCCTGGTCAAAAGGCACCCTATTCTGTATAGAGTAGACCCTGGTCAAAAGTCACCCTATTCTGTATAGTGTAGAGACCCTGGTCAAAAGGCACCCTATTCTGTATAGTGTAGAGACCCTGGTCAAAAGACACCCTATTCTGTATAGCGTAGATACCCTGGTCAAAAGGTACCCTATTCTGTATAGTGTAGAGACCCTGGTCAAAAGGTACCCTATTCTGTATAGTGTAGAGACCCTGGTCAAAAGGCACCCTATTCTGTATAGAGTAGACCCTGGACAAAAGTCACCCTATTCTGTATAGTGTAGAGACCCTGGTCAAAAGGCACCCTATTCTGTATAGTGTAGATACCCTGGTCAAAAGGTACCCTATTCTGTATAGTGTAGAGACCTTGGTCAAAAGGTACCCTATTCTGTATAGTGTAGAGACCCTGGTCAAAAGGCACCCTATTCTGTATAGTGTAGAGACCCTGGTCAAAAGACACCCTATTCTGTATAGCGTAGATACCCTGGTCAAAAGGTACCCTATTCTGTATAGTGTAGAGACCCTGGTCAAAAGGTACCCTATTCTGTATAGTGTAGAGACCCTGGTCAAAAGGCACCCTATTCTGTATAGAGTAGACCCTGGACAAAAGTCACCCTATTCTGTATAGTGTAGAGACCCTGGTCAAAAGGCACCCTATTCTGTATAGTGTAGATACCCTGGTCAAAAGGTACCCTATTCTGTATAGTGTAGAGACCTTGGTCAAAAGGTACCCTATTCTGTATAGTGTAGAGACCCTGGTCAAAAGGCACCCTATTCTGTATAGAGTAGACCCTGGACAAAAGTCACCCTATTCTGTATAGCGTAGAGACCCTGGTCAAAAGACACCCTATTCTGTATAGTGTAGAGACCCTGGTCAAAAGTCAGTCTATTCTGTATAGTGTAGAGACCCTGGTCAAAAGTCACCCTATTCTGTATAGAGTAGACCCTGGTCAAAAGGCACCCTATTCCATATAGCGTAGAGACCCTGGACAAAAGACACCCTATTCTATATAGTGTAGAGACCCTGGTCAAAAGTCACCCTATTCTGTAAAGTGTAGAGACCCTGGTCAAAATGCACCCTATTCTGTATAGTGTAGAGACCCTGGTCAAAAGTCACCCTATTCTGTATAGAGTAGACCCTGGTCAAAAGGTACCCTATTCTGTATAGTGTAGAGACCCTGGTCAAAAGGCACCCTATTCTGTATAGCGTAGAGACCCTGGTCAAAAGGCACCCGGTTCTGTATTGCGTAGAGACCCTGGTCAAAAGGCACCATATTCTGTATAGCGTAGACCCTGGTCAAAAGGCACCCTATTCTGTATAGTGTAGAGACCCTGGTCAAAAGTCACCCTATTCTGTATAGAGTAGACCCTGGTCAAAAGGTACCCTATTCTGTATAGTGTAGAGACCCTGGTCAAAAGGCACCCTATTCTGTATAGCGTAGAGACCCTGGTCAAAAGGCACCCTATTCTGTATTGCGTAGAGACCCTGGTCAAAAGGCACCATATTCTGTAAAGCGTAGACCCTGGTCAAAAGGCACCCTATTCTGTATAGTGTAGAGACCCTGGTCAAAAGGCACCCTATTCTGTATAGCTTAGACCCTGGTCAAAATGCACCCTATTCTGTATAGCTTAGACCCTGGTCAAAAGGCACCCTATTCTGTATAGCTTAGACCCTGGTCAAAAGGCACCCTATACTGTATAGCGTAGACCTTGATCAAAACGCCTCCTATTCTGTATTGCGTAGAGACCCTGGTCAAAAGGCACCCTATTCTGTATAGTGTAGACCCTGGTCAAAAGGCACCCTATTCTGTATAGTGTAGAGACGCTGGTCAAAAGGCACCCTATTCTGTATAGTGTAGACCCTGGTCAAAAGGCACCCTATTCTGTATAGTGTAGAGACGCTGGTCAAAAGGCACCCTATTCTGTATAGAGTAGACCCTGGTCAAAAGGTACCCTATTCTGTATAGTGTAGAGACCCTGTTCAAAAGGCACCCTATTCTGTATAGCGTAGAGACCCTGGTCAAAAGGCACCCTATTCTGTATTGCGTAGAGACCCTGGTCAAAAGGCACCATATTCTGTAAAGCGTAGACCCTGGTCAAAAGGCACCCTATTCTGTATAGTGTAGAGACCCTGGTCAAAAGGCACCCTATTCTGTATAGCTTAGACCCTGGTCAAAATGCACCCTATTCTGTATAGCTTAGACCCTGGTCAAAAGGCATCCTATTCTGTATAGCTTAGACCCTGGTCAAAAGGCACCCTATACTGTATAGCGTAGACCTTGATCAAAACGCACCCTATTCTGTATTGCGTAGAGACCCTGGTCAAAAGGCACCCTATTCTGTATAGTGTAGACCCTGGTCAAAAGGCACCCTATTCTGTATAGTGTAGAGACGCTGGTCAAAAGGCACCCTATTCTGTATAGTGTAGACCCTGGTCAAAAGGCACCCTATTCTGTATAGTGTAGAGACGCTGGTCAAAAGGCACCCTATTCTGTATAGTGTAGACCATGGTCAAAAGGCACCCTATTCTGTATAGCGTAGACCCTGGTCAAAAGGCACCCTATTCTGTATAGTGAAGACCCTGGTCAAAAGGCACCCTATTCCATATAGCGTAGACCCTGGTCAAAAGGCACCCTATTCTGCATAGCGTAGACCCTGGTCAAAAGGCATCCTATTCCGTATAGCGTAGACCCTGGTCAAAAGGCACCCTATTCTGTATAGTGTAGAGACCCTGGTCAAAAGGCACCCTATTCTGTATAGCGTAGAGACCCTGGTCAAAAGGCACCCTATTCTGTATTGCGTAGAGACCCTGGTCAAAAGGCACCATATCGTGTATTGTGTAGACCCTGGTCAAAAGTCACCCTATTCTGTATAGCATAGAGACCCTGGTCAAAAGACACCCTATTCTGTATAGTGTAGAGACCCTGGTCAAAAGGCACCCTATTCTGTATAGAGTAGACCCTGGTCAAAAGTCACCCTATTCTGTATAGCATAGAGACCCTGGTCAAAAGACACCCTATTATGTATAGTGTAGAGACCCTGGTCAAAAGGCACCCTATTCTGAATAGAGTAGAGACCCTGGTCAAAAGGGACCCTATTCTGTATAGCGTAGAGACCCTGGTCAAAAGGTACCCTATTCTGTATAGCGTAGAGACCCTGGTCAAAAGGCACCCTATTCTGTATAGAGTAGACCCTGGTCAAAAGTCACCCTATTCTGTATAGCGTAGAGACCCTGGTCAAAAGACACCCTATTCTGTATAGTGTAGAGACCCTGGTCAAAAGGCACCCTATTCTGTATAGTGTAGAGACCCCAGTCAAAAGACAACCTATTCTGTATAGCGTAGATACCCTGGTCAAAAGGTACCCTATTCTGTATAGTGTAGAGACCCTCGTCAAAAGGCACCATATTCTGTATAGAGTAGAGACCCTGGTCAAAAGGGACCCTATTCTGTATAGCGTAGAGACCCTGGTCAAAAGGCACCCTATTCTGTATAGAGTAGACCCTGGTCAAAAGTCACCCTATTCTGTATAGTGTAGAGACCCTGGTCAAAAGGCACCCTATTCTGTATAGTGTAGAGACCCTGGTCAAAAGACACCCTATTCTGTATAGCGTAGATACCCTGGTCAAAAGGTACCCTATTCTGTATAGTGTAGAGACCCTGGTCAAAAGGTACCCTATTCTGTATAGTGTAGAGACCCTGGTCAAAAGGCACCCTATTCTGTATAGAGTAGACCCTGGACAAAAGTCACCCTATTCTGTATAGCGTAGAGACCCTGGTCAAAAGGCACCCTATTCTGTATAGAGTAGACCCTGGTCAAAAGTCACCCTATTCTGTATAGTGTAGAGACCCTGGTCAAAAGGCACCCTATTCTGTATAGTGTAGAGACCCTGGTCAAAAGGCACCCTATTCTGTATAGAGTAGACCCTGGACAAAAGTCACCCTATTCTGTATAGCGTAGAGACCCTGGTCAAAAGACACCCTATTCTGTATAGTGTAGAGACCCTGGTCAAAAGTCAGTCTATTCTGTATAGCGTAGATACCCTGGTCAAAAGGTACCCTATTCTGTATAGTGTAGAGACCCTGGTCAAAAGGTACCCTATTCTGTATAGTGTAGAGACCCTGGTCAAAAGGCACCCTATTCTGTATAGAGTAGACCCTGGACAAAAGTCACCCTATTCTGTATAGCGTTGAGACCCTGGTCAAAAGTCAGTCTATTCTGTATAGTGTAGAGACCCTGGTCAAAAGTCACCCTATTCTGTATAGAGTAGACCCTGGTCAAAAGGCACCCTATTCCATATAGCGTAGAGACCCTGGACAAAAGACACCCTATTCTATATAGTGTAGAGACCCTGGTCAAAAGTCACCCTATTCTGTAAAGTGTAGAGACCCTGGTCAAAATGCACCCTATTCTGTATAGTGTAGAGACCCTGGTCAAAAGTCACCCTATTCTGTATAGAGTAGACCCTGGTCAAAAGGTACCCTATTCTGTATAGTGTAGAGACCCTGGTCAAAAGGCACCCTATTCTGTATAGCGTAGAGACCCTGGTCAAAAGGCACCCGGTTCTGTATTGCGTAGAGACCCTGGTCAAAAGGCACCATATTCTGTATAGCGTAGACCCTGGTCAAAAGGCACCCTATTCTGTATAGTGTAGAGACCCTGGTCAAAAGTCACCCTATTCTGTATAGAGTAGACCCTGGTCAAAAGGTACCCTATTCTGTATAGTGTAGAGACCCTGGTCAAAAGGCACCCTATTCTGTATAGCGTAGAGACCCTGGTCAAAAGGCACCCTATTCTGTATTGCGTAGAGACCCTGGTCAAAAGGCACCATATTCTGTAAAGCGTAGACCCTGGTCAAAAGGCACCCTATTCTGTATAGTGTAGAGACCCTGGTCAAAAGGCACCCTATTCTGTATAGCTTAGACCCTGGTCAAAATGCACCCTATTCTGTATAGCTTAGACCCTGGTCAAAAGGCACCCTATTCTGTATAGCTTAGACCCTGGTCAAAAGGCACCCTATACTGTATAGCGTAGACCTTGATCAAAACGCACCCTATTCTGTATTGCGTAGAGACCCTGGTCAAAAGGCACCCTATTCTGTATAGTGTAGACCCTGGTCAAAAGGCACCCTATTCTGTATAGTGTAGAGACGCTGGTCAAAAGGCACCCTATTCTGTATAGTGTAGACCCTGGTCAAAAGGCACCCTATTCTGTATAGTGTAGAGACGCTGGTCAAAAGGCACCCTATTCTGTATAGAGTAGACCCTGGTCAAAAGGTACCCTATTCTGTATAGTGTAGAGACCCTGGTCAAAAGGCACCCTATTCTGTATAGCGTAGAGACCCTGGTCAAAAGGCACCCTATTCTGTATTGCGTAGAGACCCTGGTCAAAAGGCACCATATTCTGTAAAGCGTAGACCCTGGTCAAAAGGCACCCTATTCTGTATAGTGTAGAGACCCTGGTCAAAAGGCACCCTATTCTGTATAGCTTAGACCCTGGTCAAAATGCACCCTATTCTGTATAGCTTAGACCCTGGTCAAAAGGCACCCTATTCTGTATAGCTTAGACCCTGGTCAAAAGGCACCCTATACTGTATAGCGTAGACCTTGATCAAAACGCACCCTATTCTGTATTGCGTAGAGACCCTGGTCAAAAGGCACCCTATTCTGTATAGTGTAGACCCTGGTCAAAAGGCACCCTATTCTGTATAGTGTAGAGACGCTGGTCAAAAGGCACCCTATTCTGTATAGTGTAGACCCTGGTCAAAAGGCACCCTATTCTGTATAGTGTAGAGACGCTGGTCAAAAGGCACCCTATTCTGTATAGTGTAGACCATGGTCAAAAGGCACCCTATTCTGTATAGCGTAGACCCTGGTCAAAAGGCACCCTATTCTGTATAGTGAAGACCCTGGTCAAAAGGCACCCTATTCCATATAGCGTAGACCCTGGTCAAAAGGCACCCTATTCTGCATAGCGTAGACCCTGGTCAAAAGGCATCCTATTCCGTATAGCGTAGACCCTGGTCAAAAGGCACCCTATTCTGTATAGTGTAGAGACCCTGGTCAAAAGGCACCCTATTCTGTATAGCGTAGAGACCCTGGTCAAAAGGCACCCTATTCTGTATTGCGTAGAGACCCTGGTCAAAAGGCACCATATTCTGTATAGTGTAGACCCTGGTCAAAAGTCACCCTATTCTGTATAGCATAGAGACCCTGGTCAAAAGACACCCTATTCTGTATAGTGTAGAGACCCTGGTCAAAAGGCACCCTATTCTGTATAGAGTAGACCCTGGTCAAAAGTCACCCTATTCTGTATAGCATAGAGACCCTGGTCAAAAGACACCCTATTATGTATAGTGTAGAGACCCTGGTCAAAAGGCACCCTATTCTGAATAGAGTAGAGACCCTGGTCAAAAGGGACCCTATTCTGTATAGCGTAGAGACCCTGGTCAAAAGGTACCCTATTCTGTATAGCGTAGAGACCCTGGTCAAAAGGCACCCTATTCTGTATAGAGTAGACCCTGGTCAAAAGTCACCCTATTCTGTATAGCGTAGAGACCCTGGTCAAAAGACACCCTATTCTGTATAGTGTAGAGACCCTGGTCAAAAGGCACCCTATTCTGTATAGTGTAGAGACCCCAGTCAAAAGACAACCTATTCTGTATAGCGTAGATACCCTGGTCAAAAGGTACCCTATTCTGTATAGTGTAGAGACCCTCGTCAAAAGGCACCATATTCTGTATAGAGTAGAGACCCTGGTCAAAAGGGACCCTATTCTGTATAGTGTAGAGACCCTGGTCAAAAGGCACCCTATTCTGTATAGAGTAGACCCTGGTCAAAAGTCACCCTATTCTGTATAGTGTAGAGACCCTGGTCAAAAGGCACCCTATTCTGTATAGTGTAGAGACCCTGGTCAAAAGACACCCTATTCTGTATAGCGTAGATACCCTGGTCAAAAGGTACCCTATTCTGTATAGTGTAGAGACCCTGGTCAAAAGGTACCCTATTCTGTATAGTGTAGAGACCCTGGTCAAAAGGCACCCTATTCTGTATAGAGTAGACCCTGGACAAAAGTCACCCTATTCTGTATAGCGTAGAGACCCTGGTCAAAAGGCACCCTATTCTGTATAGAGTAGACCCTGGTCAAAAGTCACCCTATTCTGTATAGTGTAGAGACCCTGGTCAAAAGGCACCCTATTCTGTATAGTGTAGAGACCCTGGTCAAAAGGCACCCTATTCTGTATAGAGTAGACCCTGGACAAAAGTCACCCTATTCTGTATAGCGTAGAGACCCTGGTCAAAAGACACCCTATTCTGTATAGTGTAGAGACCCTGGTCAAAAGTCAGTCTATTCTGTATAGCGTAGATACCCTGGTCAAAAGGTACCCTATTCTGTATAGTGTAGAGACCCTGGTCAAAAGGTACCCTATTCTGTATAGTGTAGAGACCCTGGTCAAAAGGCACCCTATTCTGTATAGAGTAGACCCTGGACAAAAGTCACCCTATTCTGTATAGCGTTGAGACCCTGGTCAAAAGGCACCCTATTCTGTATAGAGTAGACCCTGGTCAAAAGTCACCCTATTCTGTATAGTGTAGAGACCCTGGTCAAAAGGCACCCTATTCTGTATAGTGTAGAGACCCTGGTCAAAAGACACCCTATTCTGTATAGCGTAGATACCCTGGTCAAAAGGTACCCTATTCTGTATAGTGTAGAGACCCTGGTCAAAAGGTACCCTATTCTGTATAGTGTAGAGACCCTGGTCAAAAGGCACCCTATTCTGTATAGAGTAGACCCTGGACAAAAGTCACCCTATTCTGTATAGCGTAGAGACCCTGGTCAAAAGACACCCTATTCTGTATAGTGTAGAGACCCTGGTCAAAAGTCAGTCTATTCTGTATAGTGTAGAGACCCTGGTCAAAAGTCACCCTATTCTGTATAGAGTAGACCCTGGTCAAAAGGCACCCTATTCCATATAGCGTAGAGACCCTGGACAAAAGACACCCTATTCTATATAGTGTAGAGACCCTGGTCAAAAGTCACCCTATTCTGTAAAGTGTAGAGACCCTGGACAAAAGACACCATATTCCATATAGCGTAGACCCTGGTCAAAAGGCACCCTATTCTGCATAGCGTAGACCCTGGTCAAAAGGCATCCTATTCCGTATAGCGTAGACCCTGGTCAAAAGGCACCCTATTCTGTATAGTGTAGAGACCCTGGTCAAAAGGCACCCTATTCTGTATAGCGTAGAGACCCTGGTCAAACGGCACCCTATTCTGTATTGCGTAGAGACCCTGGTCAAAAGGCACCATATTCTGTATAGCGTAGACCCTGGTCAAAAGGCACCCTATTCTGTATAGTGTAGAGACCCTGGTCAAAAGGCACCCTATTCTGTATAGCTTAGACCCTGGTCAAAATGCACCCTATTCTGTATAGCTTAGACCCTGGTCAAAAGGCACCCTATTCTGTATAGCTTAGACCCTGGTCAAAAGGCACCCTATACTGTATAGCGTAGACCCTGATCAAAACGCACCCTATTCTGTATTGCGTAGAGACCCTGGTCAAAAGGCACCATATTCTGTATAGTGTAGACCCTGGTCAAAAGTCACCCTATTCTGTATAGCATAGAGACCCTGGTCAAAAGACACCCTATTCTGTATAGTGTAGAGACCCTGGTCAAAAGGCACCCTATTCTGTATAGAGTAGACCCTTGTCAAAAGTCACCCTATTCTGTATAGCATAGAGACCCTGGTCAAAAGACACCCTATTATGTATAGTGTAGAGACCCTGGTCAAAAGGCACCCTATTCTGAATAGAGTAGAGACCCTGGTCAAAAGGGACCCTATTCTGTATAGCGTAGAGACCCTGGTCAAAAGGCACCCTATTCTGTATAGCGTAGAGACCCTGGTCAAAAGGCACCCTATTCTGTATAGAGTAGACCCTGGTCAAAAGTCACCCTATTCTGTATAGCGTAGAGACCCTGGTCAAAAGACACCCTATTCTGTATAGTGTAGAGACCCTGGTCAAAAGGCACCCTATTCTGTATAGTGTAGAGACCCCAGTCAAAAGACAACCTATTCTGTATAGCGTAGATACCCTGGTCAAAAGGTACCCTATTCTGTATAGTGTAGAGACCCTGGTCAAAAGGCACCATATTCTGTATAGAGTAGAGACCCTGGTCAAAAGGGACCCTATTCTGTATAGCGTAGAGACCCTGGTCAAAAGGCACCCTATTCTGTATAGAGTAGACCCTGGTCAAAAGTCACCCTATTCTGTATAGTGTAGAGACCCTGGTCAAAAGGCACCCTATTCTGTATAGTGTAGAGACCCTGGTCAAAAGACACCCTATTCTGTATAGCGTAGATACCCTGGTCAAAAGGTACCCTATTCTGTATAGTGTAGAGACCCTGGTCAAAAGGTACCCTATTATGTATAGTGTAGAGACCCTGGTCAAAAGGCACCCTATTCTGTATAGAGTAGACCCTGGACAAAAGTCACCCTATTCTGTATAGCGTAGAGACCCTGGTCAAAAGGCACCCTATTCTGTATAGAGTAGACCCTGGTCAAAAGTCACCCTATTCTGTATAGTGTAGAGACCCTGGTCAAAAGGCACCCTATTCTGTATAGTGTAGAGACCCTGGTCAAAAGACACCCTATTCTGTATAGCGTAGATACCCTGGTCAAAAGGTACCCTATTCTGTATAGTGTAGAGACCCTGGTCAAAAGGTACCCTATTCTGTATAGTGTAGAGACCCTGGTCAAAAGGCACCCTATTCTGTATAGAGTAGACCCTGGACAAAAGTCACCCTATTCTGTATAGCGTAGAGACCCTGGTCAAAAGACACCCTATTCTGTATAGTGTAGAGACCCTGGTCAAAAGTCAGTCTATTCTGTATAGTGTAGAGACCCTGGTCAAAAGTCACCCTATTCTGTATAGAGTAGACCCTGGTCAAAAGGCACCCTATTCCATATAGCGTAGAGACCCTGGACAAAAGACACCCTATTCTATATAGTGTAGAGACCCTGGTCAAAAGTCACCCTATTCTGTAAAGTGTAGAGACCCTGGTCAAAATGCACCCTATTCTGTATAGTGTAGAGACCCTGGTCAAAAGTCACCCTATTCTGTATAGAGTAGACCCTGGTCAAAAGGTACCCTATTCTGTATAGTGTAGAGACCCTGGTCAAAAGGCACCCTATTCTGTATAGCGTAGAGACCCTGGTCAAAAGGCACCCTATTCTGTATTGCGTAGAGACCCTGGTCAAAAGGCACCATATTCTGTATAGCGTAGACCCTGGTCAAAAGGCACCCTATTCTGTATAGTGTAGAGACCCTGGTCAAAAGGCACCCTATTCTGTATAGTGTAGAGACCCTGGTCAAAAGGCACCCTATTCTGTATAGCTTAGACCCTGGTCAAAAGGCACCCTATTCTGTATAGCTTAGACCCTGGTCAAAAGGCACCCTATACTGTATAGCGTAGACCCTGATCAAAACGCACCCTATTCTGTATTGCGTAGAGACCCTGGTCAAAAGGCACCCTATTCTGTATAGTGTAGACCCTGGTCAAAAGGCACCCTATTCTGTATAGTGTAGAGACGCTGGTCAAAAGGCACCCTATTCTGTATAGTGTAGACCCTGGTCAAAAGGCACCCTATTCTGTATAGCGTAGACCCTGGTCAAAAGGCACCCTATTCTGTATAGTGAAGACCCTGGTCAAAAGGCACCCTATTCCATATAGCGTAGACCCTGGTCAAAAGGCACCCTATTCTGCATAGCGTAGACCCTGGTCAAAAGGCATCCTATTCCGTATAGCGTAGACCCTGGTCAAAAGGCACCCTATTCTGTATAGCGTAGACCCTGGTCAAAAGGCACCCTATTCCATATAGCGTAGACCCTGGTCAAAAGGCACCCTATTCTGCATAGCGTAGACCCTGGTCAAAAGGCATCCTATTCCGTATAGCGTAGACCCTGGTCAAAAGGCACCCTATTCTGTATAGCGTAGAGACCCTGGTCAAAAGGCACCCTATTCCATATAGCGTAGACCCTGGTCAAAAGGCACCCTATTCTGCATAGCGTAGACCCTGGTCAAAAGGCATCCTATTCCGTATAGCGTAGACCCTGGTCAAAAGGCACCCTATTCTGTATAGCGTAGAGACCCTGATCAAAAGGCACCCTATTCTGCATAGCGTAGACCCTGGTCAAAAGGCCCCCTATTCCGTATAGCGTAGGAGAGATGGAAATGGAAAGAGAGATGGAAACATATTTCCCTCAGATTACACAGACCTACAAAGAATTTGAAAACAAACACAATTTTGTTAAACTCCCATATCTACTGGGTGAAATATCACAGTTTGCCTGAAAGTTACCACAAGAAAGGGGCAACCAGTGAAGAACAAACATCACTGTAAATATAATATTTATGTTTATATTTTTTCAGTCTTTATTTATCTTTTGTTTATTATCTATTTCACTTGCTTTGGCAATGTAAACATGTTTACCATGCAATAAAGCCCCCTCAAAAACAATTTGAAGGAGGGATGGAAAGAGGGAGAGGGAGAGAGAGAGAGAGAAAGAGAGAGACCTGGAGAGGGAGAAGGAGAGAGAGAGCAGGGGTAGAGAGAGAGCGACAGAGAGAGAGTGAGAGAGAGAGAGCAGGGATAGAGGGAGGGAGATGGAAATAGAAAGAGAGAGAGAGATGGAAACAGATTACACAGACCCACAAAGAACTTAAAAGAAAAGAGAGATGGAAATTGAAATAGAAAGAGAGAGAGAGAGAGAGAGAGAGAGAGAGAGAGAGAGAGAGAGAGAGAGAGAGAGAGATGGAAATGGAAAGAGAGAGATGGAAATGGAAATAGAAAGAAAGAGACAGAGAGAGAGATGGAAATGGGAAGAGAGAAAGAGCGATAGAGAGTGAGAGAGAGAGAGAGCGTGCGAGAGAGAGAGAGAGAGAGAGAGAGACAGAGAGAGACAGAGAGAGAGAGACACAGAGAGAGAGAGAGAGAGAGAGAGAGAGATGGAAATTGAAAGAGAGAGATATAGAGAAGGATTTTGTGTAGTCGTGTGCGACAGCGCGTGAAACTTCATCAGAAAATAACCTGCTGCTCTCTAACTTGTATACCCATAAAGAAACACACAAAAAGACACACGGTTCTAACCAACTGACCATGAGATACAGAGCAAGCAGCAGATGAGAAGAGACAGTCTAACCTCAATGTAATTACAGTGTAGCTTCTGGGCTACTATCTCAAACAATGTAGTGCATAACACACAGAACAGCACAGAACACTAACACCAGCAGGCCTAGGGGGAGAGGAGAAAAGAGGAGAATAGAGAAGACTATAAAAAAGGAGAGGTGAGGAGAAAAGAGGAGAAGATAGGTGAGGAGAGGATAGGAGAAGAGAAAAGAGGAGAGGTGAGGTGAAGAGAGGAGAAAAGAGGAGAGGATAAAATAGGGGAGGGGAAAAGAGGAAATGAGAGGATAAAAGAGGTGAGGAGAGGAGAAAAGAGGAGGGGAGAGGATAAAAGAGGTGAGGTGAGGAGAGGAGGAAAGAGGTGAGGAGAGGAGAAAAGAGGTGAGGTGAGGAGAAAAGAGGTGAGGAGAAAAGAGGTGAGGTGAGGAGAGGATAAAAGAGGTGAGGTGAGGAGAAAAGAGGAGGGGAGAGGATAAAAGAGGTGAGGTGAGGAGAGGAGAAAAGAGGTGAGGAGAGGAGAAAAGAGGTGAGCAGAGTTGAAAAGAGGAAAGGTGAAGTGAGGAGGAGAAAAAAGGAGAGGAGAGGAGAAGTGAGGAGAGGAGAAAAGAGGAGAGGAGGAGAGAAGAGAGGAGAGGGGAAAAGAGGAGAGGAGGAGAGAAGAGAGGAGAGGGGAAAAGAGGAGAGGAGGAGAGAAGAGAGGAGAGGGGAAAAGAGGAGAGGAGGAGAGAAGAGAGGAGAGGGGAAAGGAGGAGAGTAGAGGAAAATAGAGGTGAGGAGAGGAGAAAAGAGGAGAGGAGAGGTGAGGAGGGGTGAGGAGAGGAGAGGAGAGGAGATGCTTTATCTGCTGTGTGTGTGTATGCCTGGAGCCAGAGCACTGACACGTCACACAACCATCTGCCTGCTGTGACACTGCTGACTCTACGCACACGCTGCTGAGAGGGTGTGTGTGTGTGTGTCTACAGACAGCTCGTGCTTGTTGCTCTGTTGACAGTTCTCCACATAGTGACCTAACCCCTCCGTCTCCTGTCAGATGACACAATAATTCTACAGACTAACAAAACAATTCCAAACATTTATATAGCCACCATAGAATTTGTACACACACACACACACACACACACACACACACACACACACACACACACACACACACACACACACACACACACACACACACACACACACACACACACACACACACACTCAATAAGGCAAGGAACTACATGGGAGCCTAAAGAATGAATAGTGAATAATGCAATAACAGGAGAAAGATTGATGTCGACCTAAATCATACAGACCTGGACATTTGGGAAGAGAGACAGTGGGAGGGGAGATAGGGTGAGGGGAGATAGGGGAGGGGAGATAGGGGGAGGAGAGGGGGAGTGGAGATAGGGGAGGGGAGATAGGGGAGGGGAGATAGGGGAGGGGAGATGGGTGAGGGGAGATAGGGGGAGGAGAGTGGGAGTGGAGACAGGGGGAGGAGAGGGGAGTGGAGACAGGGGGAGGAGAGGGGAGGGGAGCCTGGACAGACTGAAGACAGTGTAGCAGTGTGGGTCCTGGGGGATCTCTGGACAGACTGAAGACAGTGCAGCAGTGTGGGTCCTGGGGGATCTCTGGACAGACTGAAGACAGTGCAGCAGTGTGGGTCCTGGGGGATCTCTGGACAGACTGAAGACAGTGCCGCAGTGCGGGTCCTGGGGGATCTCTGGACACACTGAAGACAGTGTAGCAGTGTGGGTCCTGGGGGATCTCTGGACAGACTGAAGACAGTACAGCAGTGTGGGCCCTGGGGAATCTCTGGACAGACTGAAGACAGTACAGCAGTGTGGGTCCTGGGGGATCTCTGGACAGACTGAAGACAGTGCAGCAGTGTGGGTCCTGGGGGATCTCTGGACACACTGAAGACAGTGTAGCAGTGTGGGTCCTGGGGGATCTCTGGACAGACTGAAGACAGTACAGCAGTGTGGGTCCTGGGGGATCTCTGGACAGACTGAAGACAGTGCAGCAGTGTGGGTCCTGGGGGATCTCTGGACACACTGAAGACAGTACAGCAGTGTGGGTCCTGGGGGATCTCTGGACAGACTGAAGACAGTACAGCAGTGTGGGTCCTGGGGGATCTCTGGACAGACTGAGGACAGTACAGCAGTGTGGGTCCTGGGGGATCTCTGGACAGACTGAAGACAGTGCAGCAGTGTGGGTCCTGGGGGATCTCTGGACACACTGAAGACAGTGTAGCAGTGTGGGGCCTGGGGGATTTCTGGACAGACTGAAGACAGTGCAGCAGTGTGGGTCCTGGGGGATCTCTGGACAGACTGAAGACAGTGCAGCAGTGTGGGTCCTGGGGGATCTCTGGACACACTGAAGACAGTGTAGCAGTGTGGGTCCTGGGGGATCTCTGGACAGACTGAAGACAGTACAGCAGTGTGGGCCCTGGGGGATCTCTGGACAGACTGAAGACAGTACAGCAGTGTGGGTCCTGGGGGATCTCTGGACAGACTGAAGACAGTACAGCAGTGTGGGTCCTGGGGCATCTCTGGACAGACTGAAGACAGTGCAGCAGTGTGGGTCCTGGGGGATCTCTGGACAGACTGAAGACAGTGCAGCAGTGTGGGCCCTGGGGGATCTCTGGACAGACTGAAGACAGTACAGCAGTGTGGGTCCTGGGGGATCTCTGGACAGACTGAAGACAGTACAGCAGTGTGGGTCCTGGGGGATCTCTGGACAGACTGAAGACAGTGCAGCAGTGTGGGTCCTGGGGGATCTCTGGACAGACTGAAGACAGTGCAGCAGTGTGGGTCCTGGGGGATCTCTGGACAGACTGAAGACAGTACAGCAGTGTGGGTCCTGGGGGATCTCTGGACATACTGAAGACAGTACAGCAGTGTGGGTCCTGGGGGATCTCTGGACAGACTGAAGACAGTGCAGCAGTGTGGGTCCTGGGGGATCTCTGGACACACTGAAGACAGTGTAGCAGTGTGGGTCCTGGGGGATCTCTGGACAGACTGAAGACAGTGCAGCAGTGTGGGTCCTGGGGGATCTCTGGACAGACTGAAGACAGTACAGCAGTGTGGGTCCTGGGGGATCTCTGTACAGACTGAAGACAGTACAGCAGTGTGGGTCCTGGGGGATCTCTGGACAGACTGAAGACAGTGCAGCAGTGTGGGTCCTGGGGGATCTCTGGACACACTGAAGACAGTGTAGCAGTGTGGGTCCTGGGGGATTTCTGGACAGACTGAAGACAGTGCAGCAGTGTGGGTCCTGGGGGATCTCTGGACAGACTGAAGACAGTGCAGCAGTGTGGGTCCTGGGGGATCTCTGGACACACTGAAGACAGTGTAGCAGTGTGGGTCCTGGGGGATCTCTGGACAGACTGAAGACAGTACAGCAGTGTGGGTCCTGGGGGATCTCTGGACAGACTGAAGACAGTGCAGCAGTGTGGGTCCTGGGGGATCTCTGGACAGACTGAAGACAGTGCAGCAGTGTGGGCCCTGGGGGATCTCTGGACAGACTGAAGACAGTACAGCAGTGTGGGTCCTGGGGGATCTCTGGACAGACTGAAGACAGTACAGCAGTGTGGGTCCTGGGGGATCTCTGGACAGACTGAAGACAGTGCAGCAGTGTGGGTCCTGGGGGATCTCTGGACACACTGAAGACAGTGTAGCAGTGTGGGTCCTGGGGGATCTCTGGACAGACTGAAGACAGTGCAGCAGTGTGGGTCCTGGGGGATCTCTGGACAGACTGAAGACAGTGTAGCAGTGTGGGTCCTGGGGGATCTCTGGACAGACTGAAGACAGTGCAGCAGTGTGGGTCCTGGGGGATCTCTGGACAGACTGAAGACAGTGCAGCAGTGTGGGTCCTGGGGGATCTCTGGACAGACTGAAGACAGTGCAGCAGTGTGGGTCCTGGGGGATCTCTGGACACACTGAAGACAGTACAGCAGTGTGGGTCCTGGGGGATCTCTGAATTCCAGCCCAACACTAGCACACAGGCTCCTCTTATCAAAGTAGTGGTTATGGGGAAGGCCTGTGTGTGTCTGTGATTGTGTCTATTAGGTTTTGTTGTGGAATTTGTTAAATATTAGGTTTTGTTGTGCAATTCTTTAGATATTAGGTTTTGTTGTGGAATTTGTTAGATATTAGGTTTTGTTGTGGAATTTGTTAGATATTAGGTTTTGTTGTGGAATTTGTTGGATATTACCTGTTAGATAGATCGGATTTAGAAGCAGAAGCATTTCACTACACTCACTATGACATCTGCTAACCATGTGTATGTGACCAATACAATTTGATTTGATTTGAGCTGTCTCCAGCTCAGTAGATCTGGGGCTGGGGTCTAGCTGTCCAGGCTTGGTGTGGAGCTGGACTGGGGTTAACAGGGACTGAGCTGTCCAGGCTTGGTGTGGAGCTGGACTGGGGTTAACAGGGACTGAGTTGTCCAGGCTTGGTGTGGAGCTGGACTGGGGTTAACAGGGACTGAGCTGTCCAGGCTTGGTGTGGAGCTGGACTGGGGTTAACAGGGACTGAGCTGTCCAGGCTTGGTGTGGAGCTGGACTGGGGTTAACAGGGACTGAGTTGTCCAGGCTTGGTGTGGAGCTGGACTGGGGTTAACAGGGACTGAGCTGTCCAGGCTTGGTGTGGAGCTGGACTGGGGTTAACAGGGACTGAGCTGTCCAGGCTTGGTGTGGAGCTGGACTGGGGTTAACAGGGGCTGAGATGTCCAGGCATGGTGTGGAGCTGGACTGGGGTTAACAGGGGCTGAGCTGTCCAGGCTTGGTGTGGAGCTGGACTGGGGTTAACAGGGGCTGAGCTGTCCAGGCTTGGTGTGGAGCTGGACTGGGGTTAACAGGGGCTGAGCTGTCCAGGCTGGGTGTGGAGCTGGACTGGGGTTAACAGGGGCTGAGCTGTCCAGGCTTGGTGTGGAGCTGGACTGGGGTTAACAGGGGCTGAGCTGTCCAGGATTGATGTAGAGCTGGACTGGGGCTGACAGGGTCTGGTCGCAATGAGCTTTGCAATTCTGGGAGACATCAGGTTTGTGGATGTATGTGATGTGAGGTACAGTATGAGTCTAATGCTGACGATGCTGATGATGAAGATAATGACGAAATTAAGCAGGGGGGATGGATTGTTTACGAAATTAAAAAGACAAATTACACATTTGTAATATCAAATTCTGTGATTTATTATGTAGAGATGAAGTTTGCCAGCCAGACAGACACACAGAAACCATGACGTCAGAAAGCAACAGCTACTGAAGGAAGTCTAAGACGACTCACAGCAAGTCTCCTACCTTGACCCCTAACCCCTAACCCTTAACATAACCCCAAACACAGACCACACAAATACATAACACCATCCTGATACTCAGTCCCCTAATTGAAGCAACTTCTTCAATTAATATTACCAAGGATGGGCTAATAAAAAGCATTGATGAATCAGAGAAGAAGTGGGGGGAAAGAGAGGAAAGAGGGGACAGAAGGGAGAGAGAGGAAAGAGGGGAAAGAGAGGAAAGAGAGGAAAGAGAGGAAAGAGGGGAAAGAGGGGAGAGAGAGGAAAGAGGGGAAAGAGAGGAAAGAGAGGAAAGAGAGGAAAGAGAGGAAAGACAGGAAAGAGGGGAAAGAGAGGAACGAGGGGAAAGAGGGGAAAGAGAGGAAAGAGGGGAAAGAGAGGAAAGAGGGGACAGAAGGGAGAGAGAGGAAAGAGAGGAAAGAGGGGAAAGAGGGGAAATAGAGGAAAGAGGGGAAACAGGGGAAAGAGAGGAAAGAGAGGAAAGAGAGGAAAGAGAGGAAAGAGGGGAAAGAGGGGAAAGAGAGGAAAGAGGGGAAAGAGAGGAAAGAGAGGAAAGAGGGGAAAGAGGGGAAATAGAGCAAAGAGGGGAAACAGGGGAATGAAGGGAAAAAGGGTAAGGAGAGGAAACAGGGGAAAGAGGGGAAAGAGAGGAAACAGGGGAAAGAGAGGAAAGAGAGGAAACAGGGGAAAGAGGGGAAAGAGAGGAAACAGGGGAAAGAGAGGAAAGAGAGGAAACAGGGGAAAGAGGGGAAGAGAGGAAAGCAACAGAAAAGAGGGGGAAGAGGTAAGAGGGGAAAGCAACAGAAAAGAGGGGGAAGAGGTAAGAGGGGAAAGCAACAGAAAAGAGGGGGAAGAGGTAAGAGGGGAAAGCAACAGAAAAGAGGGGGAAGAGGTAAGAGGGGAAAGCAACAGAAAAGAGGGGGAAGAGGTAAGAGGGGAAAGCAACAGAAAAGAGGGGGAAGAGGTAAGAGGGGAAAGCAACAGAAAAGAGGGGGAAGAGGTAAGAGGGGAAAGCAACAGAAAAGAGGGGGAAGAGGTAAGAGGGGAAAGCAACAGAAAAGAGGGGGAAGAGGTAAGAGGGGAAAGCAACAGAAAAGAGGGGGAAGAGGTAAGAGGGGAAAGCAACAGAAAAGAGGGGGAAGAGGTAAGAGGGGAAAGCAACAGAAAAGAGGGGAAAGACAGGAAAGCAACAGAAAAGAGGGGGAAGAGGTAAGAGGGGAAAGCAACAGAAAAGAGGGGGAAGAGGAAAGAGGGGAAAGCAACAGAAAAGAGGGGAAAGAGGCGAGGGGAAAGCAACAGAAAAGAGGGGAAAGACAGGAAAGCAACAGAAAAGGCTTTTGACTTTAGCTCTCTGTGAGAATAACTTAATCAATACAGAGTAAGTGAGAACACATGTTAATAAAATCTTGAATTTAATGCACATTAGCAGCTAATGTTTCTTTGAATGCTACTAAACATGTCTATTCTCTATTGTTGTGTCTTATTGTTCATCTGTCTTATCTCTTTATACTCCTTCATAGTAACCTAGAGAAGAGAGCTTCACAGTAACCTCGAGAAGAGAGCTTCACAGTAACCTAGAGAAGAGAGCTTCACAGTAACCTAGAGAAGAGAGCTTCACAGTAACCTAGAGAAGAGAGCTTCACAGTAACTTCGAGAAGATAGCTTCATAGTAACCTCGAGAAGAGAGCTTCACAGTAACCAAGAGAAGAGAAGATAGCTTCAAAGTAAACTAGAGAAGATAGCTTTACAGTAACCTAGAGAAGAGAAGATAGCTTCAAAGTAAACTAGAGAAGAGAGCTTCACAGTAACCAAGAGAATATAGCTTCAAAGTAAACTAGAGAAGATAGCTTCACAGTAAACTAGAGAAGATAGCTTCAAAGTAACCAAGAGAGCTTCACAGTAACCAAGAGAAGAGAAGATAGCTTCAAAGTAAACTAGAGAAGAGAGCTTCACAGTAACCCAGAGAAGAGAGCTTCACAGTAACCTAGAGAAGAGAGCTTCACAATAACCTAGAGAAGAAAGCTTCACAGTAACCTAGAGAAGAAAGCTTCACAGTAACCTAGAGAAGAGAGCTTCACAGTAACCTAGAGAAGAGAGCTTCACAATAACCTAGAGAAGAGAGCTTCGCAATAACCTAGAGAAGAGAGCTTCACAGTAACCTAGAGAAGAGAGCTTCACAATAACCTAGAGAAGAGAGCTTCACAGTAACCTAGAGAAGAGAGCTTCACAATAACCTAGAGAAGAGAGCTTCACAGTAACCTAGAGAAGAGAGGCGCACAGGAATGGACTGACTCACCACTGGTACTCATGATGCTCACAGGTTCTCATCCAATACGATGTTCCCAGAAAATTATTTTCAGAACAACTATAATTCCAATAAACCAAAATATCCTTTCCACTCTGTGACTTTTCAATGCGAAGATAGGGAGACCCGAAGAAAGACAGAGAGAAAGAGAGAGAGAGAGAAGAAGAGAGGTTGAGAGAGGGTGCTCTGGAATCCAATTCGTAAACGACAACCCTCCTCCTCTTCTTCAGTGGTCGAGTAGAAAATAACTTCGGGCAGACAGGAAAGATACAATGTTGCTGGGTCGCATTCCATGTTTTGATGTTGTCCCTCCCGGTTGATTCCACAGTGTTCTCTCAAAGCGCTGACCATGGTTGGCACTGCCGTGCGCTCGCTCTCCTCTCTCCCAGTTGGTATGTGAAAAGCGCTCGCGCTCCAACGTCTAGCTCCCATCCCACTGGAGCGACGTCACCGGAGCAGAGCGCGCGGGTTCAGTGTGGCACGCGAGCGAACCAGGGAGCCAACAATGAGCGCGTTTTCTCAAGGGAGAGGAGGGGAGAACAGGCGCACCGGCGGCATGGGATTTAAAATCCGCTGATAATTAACAGGGATGACACCGCCCTCTTCTGGAAGTATATTCTAGTGCACACTAATATATTAATTGCAGCTTTATACAGCAAACTGTTTGGGGAAGCTACTCTGAAATCATAGTTTACCGACCTACCAATTACTTTACACTGGAAGAAAGTTAAGCTACACTAAAGCTAGCCCGAAGAGAAATAGCATATAGTTTACTGAACTAAAGTTACTTTGAAAAAGTTGTTTCATTACATCTAAGCTACTGGATGAAAAATTATCATATCTGAATCTGAAATGTCATAGACTACAAATTGTAAGAGGAGATCAATCTGGGGTCAGATGTTAAATTTAGCCTATTAAACACAAACACATATGTTTCAATTGAGAATTATGAATGTCTGATCCTGAAAAAGAAAGGAGATTCTTGCCTATACTTCACCCATATTTTATTTTATTAAAAAAAAGTTGTGTGTAGTTCCAGTAGTTAGCTACACCGCTACATGGTAAAACAGTAGTGTGTAGTTCCAGTAGCTAGCTACTCCGCTACATGGTAAAACAGTTGTGTGTAGTTCCAGTAGCTAGCTACGCCGCTACATGGTATACAGTAGTGTGTAGTTCCAGTAGTTAGCTACACCTCTACATGGTAAAACAGTAGTGTGTAGTTCCAGTAGTTAGCTACACCTCTACATGGTAAAACAGTAGTGTGTAGTTCCAGTAGTTAGCTACACCTCTACATGGTAAAACAGTAGTGTGTAGTTCCAGTAGTTAGCTACACCTCTACATGGTAAAACAGTAGTGTGTAGTTCCAGTAGTTAGCTACACCTCGACATGGTAAAACAGTAGTGTGTAGTTCCAGTAGTTAGCTACACCTCTACACGGTAAAACAGTAGTGTGTAGTTCCAGTAGCTAGCTACTCCGCTACATGGTAAAACAGTTGTGTGTAGTTCCAGTAGCTAGCTACTCCGCTACATGGTAAAACAGTAGTGTGTAGTTCCAGTAGTTAGCTACACCTCTACATGGTAAAACAGTAGTGTGTAGTTCCAGTAGTTAGCTACACCTCTACATGGTAAAACAGTAGTGTGTAGTTCCAGTAGTTAGCTACACCTCTACATGGTAAAACAGTAGTGTGTAGTTCCAGTAGCTAGCTACTCCGCTACATGGTAAAACAGTAGTGGAGTTCCAGTAGTTAGCTACACCGCTACATGGTAAAAAAAATAACTAACCACTGAAAACACTACCAATATAAGAATTTAGTTCAATGTAGCTTAATTACTAGTTAAATTACATGTAGTTTACTACTCCCCAACACTGTCAAAAACTAAACCAAACAGCTATCATTACAAAAGTTAATTCCCTAATTTTTTATAAAATATTGCTATTAAAAAAACAGGTTAACTTTCACCTTATAATCATAAGATAAAGTGAGAGTTGTGAATGAATTTCCCATCAATTGGATGTCTATAACACACACAAAGGATGAGTTTCATATATACAGGTATGGAACCATTGATATCAATCAGTAGCTATTCATGCTTGTACATTGACTGAATGGAGCTGCCAGGGCTGTGCTCCTCATGATGTTGTTGCCACCTGTCAGACATTAGTGTTCATTTGAACCTGCTGCTTGGAGCCACGTGGGAAGAGATGATACGAGACTACTGATGCCGAGCGATCAAAACAAGTTAAGCTATGTGGGGGCCCTGAGCAGGATTTGATTTGGGAGCCCACTGTACCTCGTAGTAACTCCTGGGTAAAGGGAGGGACAGTCCTGGATCAAAACATATCGTAGACTAATGGCAGCAGGTAAGCTAGCCGTCCATCAGAAGACTTAACAAAACCGTTCTCTACCCAAAGTCTTCCATGTCCTTCCAAGCATCGTGGGACAGTTTGCCAGTAAGGATAGTTAGAGATATAGTGAAGCCCACTGAATATCTCAGAATATTATGATCAGGGTGAACGCTTTGTGTGTGTGTGTGTGTGTGTGTACTTGTGTGTGTGTGTGTGTGTGTACGTGTGTGTGTGTGTGTGTGTGTACATGTTTTCCTACCTTATCAGGACCCCAATGTCCTAACAATTCATCCAAATGCTGTGTGTGTGAGTGTGTGTGTGTGTGTGTGTGTGTGTGTGTGTGTGTGTGTGTGTGTGTGTGTGTGTGTGTGTGTGTGTGTGTGTGTGTGTGTGTGTGTGTGTGTGTGTGTGTGTGCGTGTGTGTGCAGGAGAGATGGAGAGAGAGAGAGAGTGTCTTCATGAGGTACATTTTTGTAATGTAGTAATTCATTTCAGCATTATCTTAACCAAATGTGACAACTTACCATGAGATCCAGGTAGGGCAGTACGTTTCGTAATGTTGGATCAAAGCCTCCCTGTCATTGTCACTGTCATCACTTGACATGCCCTGATATGCAGACCCTGCTGGAGGGTTCTCATCGTCTCTCATTCAGCTGATGATAGGGGAAACACTGTGTAGTAGCTCTAGTAAAGTTGCTAGCTTCTGTAGTTACTTCAGTGCATTCCAACAAGCAAACAAAAACATTTCTAGCAGCAAATGTGTTAAATTATAGCTGTGGTATAAGCAGAATAGTCAACTCAGGGCTCTATGCATTCTCTGTAAAATAATGCTTCCATGTTATGCATTATTTTCCAGAGAATGAATAGCCCCTTGTTAATTATTCCTGATACACACTGGTGAGGAGAATATGCCTGTGCAGAACCCTCCTGCCCTCATAAGTTTCCTGTTTTCAGTTCAGAAGACAATGGGCACAACGCATGCCTGGCACAAGAGCACACTTCACTGCACGTCCTGCACACACACACACACACACACACACACACACACACACACACACACACACACACACACACACACACACACACACACACACACACACACACACACACACACACACACACACACACACAACACACACACACACAACACACACACACACACTCACTCATACAATTACACAGTCCTAATGAGTAACTCCAAAGTTGAGATAATAAGGGTTGGAATCAGTGAATCCAATGCAGTGAAACATTATAGAATTAAATGACCTAATATGAATTGGGATTGCTGATTGGAAAAATATATATTTGCAAGGTGTAGAGCAGGGATGTCTTGTGCCCATAGCAATCGTTAAGGGGGTTGAAGTTTTGTGGCTCTGAGAGATTGAGAGAGAGAGAGAAGGAAGGAAAAACGAGGAGAGAGAGAGAGAGAGAGAGAGAGAGAGAGAGAGAGAGAGCGAGAGAGAGAGAGAGAGAGAGAGAGAGAGAGAGAGGAGAGAGAGAGAGAGAGAGAGAGAGAGAGAGAGAGAGAGATAGAGAGAGAGAGAGAGAGAGGGAGAGAGAGAGAGGTGGAGAGAGAGGGAGAGAGAGAGAGAGAGGCGCCTCTCTACATCCCTCTATTGTCTTGTTTCCTCTCTACTCTGTTATGAACTTAGCTTCCTCTCTCAGCTCCACTCAGAACAAACACAACACACCCAGACTCTGTCATGTTACTGTAACTATCGGTTAACACAACACATGTTACTCTTACTATAGGTTAACACAACACATAGAGACTCTGTCATGTTACTGTTACTATAGGTTAACACAACACATAGAGACTCTGTCATGTTACTGTTACTATAGGTTAACACAACACATCGAGACTCTGTCATGTTACTGTTACTATAGGTTAACACAACACATAGAGACTCTGTCATGTTACTGTTACTATAGGTTAACACAACACATATAGACTCTGTCATGTTACTGTTACTATAGGTTAACACAACACATAGAGACTATGTCATGTTACTGTTACTATAGGTTAACACAACACATAGAGACTCTGTCATGTTACTGTTACTATAGGTTAACACAACACAGTCCAGACTCTGTCATGTTACTGTTACTATAGGTTAACACAACACATAGAGACTCTGTCATGTTACTGTTACTATAGGTTAACACAACACAGCCAGACTCTGTCATGTTACTGTTACTATAGGTTAACACAACACATAGAGACTGTGTCATGTTACTGTTACTATAGGTTAACACAACACATAGAGACTCTGTCATGTTACTGTTACTATAGGTTAACACAACACATAGAGACTCTGTCATGTTACTGTTACTATAGGTTAACACAACACATAGAGACTGTGTCATGTTACTGTTACTATAGGTTAACACAACACATAGAGACTCTGTCATGTTACTGTTACTATAGGTTAACACAACACACACACAGATTTTTGTTTTTGTGAAATTTCAGGCCTTTTTGGGGAGTAAAAAACCCTACCCATAACCCTTATCCTAACCTAACCCTAAACTTAACCCTAACCCATAACCCTTATCCTAACCTAACCCTAAACTTAACCTTAACCCATAACCCTTATCCTAACCTAACCCTAAACTTAACCCTAACCCATAACCCTTATCCTAACCTAACCCTAAACTTAACCCTAACCCAAACCTTAAAACTTGTCAGGACATTCGGGTGAATTGTTAGGTTATTGGGGTCCTGATAAGGTAGGAAAACACGTACACACACACACACCCACACACCCACACACCCACACACACACACACCGTGGCCTGCACAGCCACACACACCCACACACACACCCACACACACACACCCCCACACACACACACACACACACACACACACACACACACACACACACACACACACACACACACACCGCGGCCTGCACAGCCACACACACACACACCCACACACACACACACCCACACACACACACACACACACACCGCGGCCTGCACAGCCACACACACACCCACACACACCGCGGCCTGCACAGCCAATCCTGAATTCTGTGGTCACATGTTCGGTGTGTTATTCTTTCTCAGGGTGACTTTGTCAAGGCTCACTGGGGCCTGGGATACACAATCAGGTCCAGGGTTTATATTTAACCAAGCTATCAGGGGGAACACACGGAGAAACACAGTCACACACTCACTCACACTCACCCACACAGACACACACACGCACGCACACACACATACATGCACACACACAACAAAGAATACACAGAAGTGGGTTTATAATTTGTCTACAGAGAAATATCAGAAAGTGATTGAGTAAATGGTTGAGAAAGAGAGAGAGAGCTACAGAGAAAGAAAACAGAGCGGAGAGAGAAGAGAGAGAGTGAAGAGGAAGATGAGATAGAGAGAGAGTGAAGAGGAAGATGAGATAGAGAGAGAGAAGAGAGAGAGTGAAGAGGAAGATGAGATAGAGAGAGAGAAGAGAGAGAGTGAAGAGGAAGATGAGATAGAGAGAGAGAAGAGAGAGAGTGAAGAGGAAGATGAGATAGAGAGAGAGAAGAGAGAGAGTGAAGAGGAAGATGAGATAGAGAGAGAGAAGAGAGAGAGTGAAGAGGAAGATGAGATAGAGAGAGAGAAGAGAGAGAGTGATGAGGAAGATGAGATAGAGAGAGAGAAGAGAGAGAGTGAAGAGGAAGATGAGATAGAGAGAGAGAAGAGAGAGCATGAGAGGACAAAGGGAGAGAATCAGTTACATTGCCCTTCATGGTTGTGAGGTCTAGGGGTCCGCTCATCAACCAAGAATTCACAAAATGGGACAAACACCAAATTGAGACTCTGCATAAAACACCAAATAATGCATGTAGAGCAGAATTAGGCCGATACCCACTAATTAACAAAATCCAGAAAAGAGACATTCAATTCTACAACCACCTAAAAGGAAGCGATTCCCAAACCTTCCATAACAAAGCCATCACCTACAGAGAGATGAACCTGGAGAAGAGGACCAGCAAGCTGGTCCTGGGTCTCTGTTCACAAACATTAACACACCTCACGGAGCCCTGGACAGCAACACAATTAGACCCAACTAAATCATAAGAAAACTAAAAGATAATTACTTGACACGTTCGAAAGAATTTAAAAAAAACTGAGAGTACACAGTGGCAGAATACCTGACCACTATGACTGACACAAACTGAAGGAAAGCTTTGACTATGTACAGACTCAGTGAGCATAGCCTTGGCATTGACAAAGGCCACCGTATGCAGACCTGGCTCTCAAGAGAAGACAGGCTATGTGCACACTGCCCACAAAATGAGGTGGAAACTGAGCTGCACTTCCTAACCTCCTGCCAAATGTATGACTATATTAGAGACACAGTGTGCCATCACAACAGCAAGATTTGTGACCTGTTGCCACAAGAAAAGGGCAACCACTGGAGAACGAACACTATTGTAAATACAACCCATATTTATGTTGATTTATTTTCGCTTTAGTACTTGAACTAGAGAGAGAGAGAGAGAGAGAGAGAGAGAGAGAGAGAGAGAGAGAGAGAGAGAGAGAGAGAGAGAGAGAGAGAGAGAGAGAGAGAGAGAGAGAGAGAGAGAGAGAGAGCTGGCCCTGTCCCATGATCATCACCAGAGTTGTGGACTCGAGTCATAAATTTGCTGACTTTAGACTCAACTTGATAGAAAATAAAATAACTTGAGACTTGACTTGGACTTGGTGCCTCAAGACTCGGGACTCGACTTTGACTTGAGACCGATAACTTGAAATTATCTGACCAGGTTTCGTAACTTTTTGTGGCACAGAGTCTCGGTGGATTACACTCCACGCAGCCAGAGACAGTAACCGCAGCATGTGTCGTAAGACTCATCACTAGTTAACACACCAACAGTCATAATTATGGCTAAACCCTGCCCAATTCTACAATTCCTCCTGTTAAAATAACCTTAACCTTAACCCTAACCTGCCAACCTTAACCCTAACCTCAACCACACTGCCAACCTTAACCCTAACCGTAACCACACGGCTAACCTTATGCCAAACCCTAACCTTAACCACACTGCTAACCTTATGCCTAACCCTAACCTTAACCACACGGCTAACCTTATGCCTAACCCTAACCACACGGCTAACCTTATGCCTAACCCTAACCTTAACCACACTGCTAACCTTATGCCTAACCCTAACCTTAACCACACTGCTAACCTTATGCCTAACCTTAACCACACTGCTAACCTTATGCCTAACCCTAACCTTAACCACACGGCTAACCTTATGCCTAACTGGGGCGGCCGGGTAGCCTAGTGGTTAGAGCGTTGGACTAGTGACCGGAAGGTTGCAAGTTCAAACCCCCGAGCTGACAAGGTACAAATCTGTCGTTCTGCTCCTGAACAGGCAGTTAACGGACTGTTCCTAGGCCGTCATTGAAAATAAGAATTTGTTCTTGTTCTTTTCCCAAATGTTTCTGTTGCTGCCAGTTTTGATGTTGTGACCGTGGAATCTGAGTTTATTGCTGTTATCTAGTGGAAACCCTGTCCCATAGAAGTTAGTGGAGAGGGAGGAGTTTCAGTACTTCCTCAGTGGTCAGAGTCATGCTGCCCCTGACATACACACAGTCTCTTCTCACTTACATACTCTGTTCTCACACACTGTCACACACTCTTTCTCACACACTGTCACACACTCTTTCTCACACACTGTCACACACTCTCTCACGGCTGAAATCACAGCTGTCCGTTGCTCTATCCAAACACAGGAACAGGGACAGGAGCAGAGTGACTGGGCTTTAGCCTGGCGGATGGGGAAGTTTCCCTCACTGGGCAGTGAACAAACTGAGGACACACTGGGACTACTATACTGGACTACTGTACCACTACCACCCTCATGAGGAATGAAGTGACAGGAGAGAACAGACAGCAGGACAGAGGTGAGACACTCTTCTCTCTAACTATCTGTCTGTATTCATTGAGCTTCATTGAGACGTTTGAGTTCCACTTTGTCTTGAACTTATGCTGTGTGTGTGTGTGTGTTAGTCCTACTCTCTCTCTATTCAACTTAATTCAGTTCAAAGGGCTTTATTGGCACGGGAAACATGCTTACATTGCCAAGCAAGTGAAATAGGTAATAAACAGTGAAATAAATAATAAAAAATGAACAGTAAACATTACACTCACAAAAGTTCCTAAGGAATAGAGACATTTTAAATGTCATATTATGGCTTCATACAATTACAGTGGTCTCTCTCTCTCTCTCTGTCTGTCTGTCTGTCTGTCTGTCTGTCTGTCTGTCTGTCTGTCTGTCTGTCTGTCTGTCTGTCTGTCTGTCTGTCTGTCTGTCTGTCTGTCTGTCTGTCTGTCTGTCTGTCTGTCTGTCTGTCTGTCTGTCTGTCTGTCTGTCTGTCTGTCTGTCTGTCTGTCTGTCTGTCTGTCTGTCTCTCTCTCTCTCTCTCTCTCTCTCTCTCTCTCTCCCCTTCCCATCTGAGGACATAGCAAATAAAAGAGATCAATGGATAATGTGTGATCGTTAGACTATGATTTGCAGTAGATACGTGTGTGTGTTTCTCTGTGTTAGCCACTATACTGTAGTGAGGGGATCTCTCAGCTGTAGTTCAGTCACAGGCACACAGGCGTGTGTTGTTCCAGGGGGTTAGGCTAAATATAGAGCCCCCTGTCTGTCTCATGTTACCCCTGTTCCTCACTTACACTCATTTCACACACGCTTACCCCACAGCCTTACAGTTGAACCCATAGCCCAGCTATATAGGTTTGAGGTTTATGAAGGTTCTTAGGCTTCATATTGGCATCAAAAGTTCTGTAACAATGATATTCTATTGATCTCGAATCCCAATTAGAATAATGGTGCTAACATGGAGGGCAGTTTAAAATAAATCTGTGTCAGTTTTTCTGACTCTGCTCTTCTCCATTGCTCCTCATTGACATCCATGAACTGTTAACCTCTTGAGTAGTTTAGAATGTTTACTGTTCTGCTGGCAGCAACGTTCCATTACAGAATGCCATGGAATGAGAATGAGTTAGTGTGTCATTGTGATGTCATCAAATTGAATGTATTAGAACATTCCGCAACGTACGGAAACACCTTACATAAATTCCGAAGCATTTCTGCAAACGTATCTTTGAATGTAACAACGTCTAGCTAGATCAACAGCAGCCAAGGTGTCTGGAGGGCATTGTGACTTAGTCTGCATTAGAATCAGATTATTGATTTGTTCTATTAAAATCCCCAGCACAGCATGATCCAGTCTGTGACATGATGATGAAGATATGGGTATAAATCCTCTGTTGGACAACAGTTTGTCATTTCAACATGCTGTGCTCCAGCCTGTGTAATGAGGAGCTCAGGAGCCTGCCTTCCAGGGGCCTCTCTATTCCCTATAGTGTAGTGCACTACTTTTGGTCAGGTTCGATAGGACTTTTGACCAGATAGAGCTCTGGTCTAAAGTAGTGCACTACATAGGGAATAGGGTACCATTTGGGAGTCAACCTGCTCTATTAGATTTCTCTGTAATGGGTCTGTCGGTGTCTGGAAACAGAGTGTTGTTTCTCCTGTAAAGAGCCTCAGGCTGTTTACAGCTGTCTGACTCACAAGACACACTGATTCAATCAGGACATGGCCTTCGTCCTAAATTGCACCTTATTCCCTATATAGTGCACTACTTTTGACCAGGACCCATAAGGCTCTGGCCAAAAGTAATGTACTACATAGGGAATAGGGAGCCATTTGGGACTCAACCGTGGATGCCTCAATGGAGTGACCGGTGTTGTTTCTAGAGAAGGAGCATCTTCATCCTCGTTTTCTTCACTTTAGCATGGAAATGCTGGATGACAGAGAGAGGGAGAGAGAAGTGGAAAGTAGGCAATGAGGATTTGATTAGTTATGCCCTACCTACCCCATTCCTTTCCCTGCACTGTTAAAATAGAGAGACTCAAAACACCATCATTGTGTACTGAAACCATGAAAAGTAGTGCACCTAAGCTGTCTTTGAATGTAAACCCCAATGTGTGTTGATACATAGAGTAGAATGTGGTTTAAAACAGAGTAGAAGTACTCTGAAACAGTACTGTGGCAGACATTTGAATGAATCACAAGGAACACTCTGGTAACATTGCTGTTTTTTAAGAGAGAGTTGTGAACTTGTGAAAACACCTTTTGAGGGTTTCAGGTCATGTAAAAGGCAACATCAAATCACACAAATTCTTTTTCAGACTGTCTCTGTCATACATTCATTTCCAGTGACACATTTTTATAAATGTATTGAGATGAATAGACAGAGCTGTCATATTCGTCCACAGTTTGCTGAAATATGTTCAAATGTTAAAGAGGACACTGGAAATTGAATACTTTTCCTAGGGTAGGCAATGGCAGTAATTAATACTACATCTGCCAGGCTCATTGTGAGGTTATAAATGATGTTACTTTCAAAATGTTTAGGGTTAAGTAAGGTAACATATAGCAGAGATAACATGTTCAACTTATGGCAGAGATAAAATGTCCAACTTATAGCAGAGATAACATGTCCAACTTATAGCTTAGATAACATGTCCAACTTATAGCAGAGATAACATGTCCAACTTATAGCTTAGATAACATGTCCAACTTATAGCTTAGATAACATGTCCAACTTATAGCAGAGATAACATGTCCAACTTATAGCAGAGATAACATGTCCAACTTATAGCTTAGATAACATGTCCAATTTATAGCAGAGATAACATGTCCAACTTATGGCAGAGATAACATGTTCAACTTATAGCAGTGGTAATACGTCCAACTTATAGCAGAGATAACATGTCCAACTTATAGCAGAGATAACATGTCCAACTTATAGCCGAGATAACATGTCCAACTTATAGCCGAGATAACATTTACAGCATAAAGCTGGTATGTGCGTGACAATATGAATTTGAACCCGGGTCTCCTGCTTGTCAAAACACTGCCCAAAACACTGACTCAGCCAGTCTTCAGACTTAACTGTTGTGATGAACCACCCTTGTCACACTGAGCACATGGGGCCCTATTCAGACTTGTGATATACAGACTTATCATGGACTTGAGTCAATAAAACAAGGTATGAAAAGGGAATAAACAATAAGAAAAGGGAATAAACAATAAGAGAAGGGAATAAACAATATGAAAAGGGAATAGACAATATGAAAAGGGAATAAACAATATGAAAAGGGAATAAACAATATGAAAAGGGAATAAACAATATGAAAAGGGAATAAACAACAAGAGAAGTGAATCTCATTTACAGGAATTGGAAATACGAAACATCAAATTGTTTTTTTAAACCTTTCTGTTAGTGCTCCCTGTCCCTGGCATGGTGTGGCCCAACTCTTGATTAAGTAGAGTTACCACACACCATGTCATGTTTCAAAACATCTCAGGATGATGTTTCAATACCCTAAGTTTGTGGCAGCATAGTTGCCACTAGCTTTGTGTTTCAAAGCGTTTCCTTTGAACAGTGTAGCATCCTCCCACAATGTGCAGCACTCAAGCTTTCAGCCAATCAGAACTCCCCATCTGATCCCAATCCCTGACCCTATGGGCGGGTATTCACGATGTGTCTGAGTAGTAGAGCTGATCTAGGATCAGGTTCCCCCTGTCTATAAAATCGTATTCATTATGATTTGAAAGACTAAACTGATCCCCAGTCAGCACTCCTAGATCAGCACCGCTTTGTGAATACGAGCCCTGGTCACTATGGTGACCTTGCAGAGAGTAGGATGGTGTTTCCCCGATCATGGGAAAGGTTTGTTTTGTGTTGTCCCCTCTACTGGTTATGAGTGGGGGAGGGTAAGCTGATCTTAGACCTGTGCCCAGTAACCTCTTGTAGAGTGACCTTGTAGCCTGCTGCACTCTGCTGGCATTCTCTTACAGTTGGTCAGCACTACTCTGTCTCAGCAGCACAAACAGTGGGGTCTCTCACACACACATTCTCTCTCACTAACCACCCCACTCACACATGCCATCAGAAAAGAGTGCTTTGTGTATTCACAGACTGGGCAGCAGCTAGAGAGAGAGAGAGAGAGAGAGAGAGAGATGTGTGGGTACAGGAAGAAGCTCTAACGAGAGTTAACTGGAGAGAGAACGAAAGTGACAGATCAGACATCCAACACAGGAGAGAGAGAGAAATCAGAAAAAGAGAAAGTGAGAAAGAGAGATCAGAGCAGGAAAGAGAGAGAGAGATCAGAACGAGAGAGATAGATCAGAGCAGGTGAGAGAGAGAGAGAGATCAGAACGAGAGAGATAGATCAGAGCAGGAGAGAGAGAGAGAGATCAGAACGAGAGAGATAGATCAGAGCAGGAGAGAGAGAGAGCTGTCTCTGAGGACAGACAGAGCCGGACCACCAGACAGTCAGTCTAAATGCTTAGTAGCTGAGAGCTGTGCTGAGAGCTGCGGCTGTTGGCAGCATTGATTTCTAGGAGCTGTAAGCTGCTGGTACACATGGCGTGGTGCTGTTGCACTCCTCTCCGGGCCTCCTCGTCCTCCTGCTGCACTCCGCTTCTCAAACGCTGCCCTCTCTTCCCAGGTTGGTTCCACTTCACTCTGCCGTCTGTACCCACAGCCTGTAGCTGAGGCTAGTAGGTCACTGACATGAGAAGACAGAGAGCAGTATCTCACTCGTTCAGACAGATACTGCTGCTGTAGGTATATCTATATGATATGGGTAACAGGCTATCCCATGAAGGTATAGTATAGTACAGGGCATGGTGTGTCAGTGTGACGCTGTGTTAGGTGGTGTTTGATTGTGCTTGTTGTGTGTACTGTAGTTGCAGTCCTGTCTGTCATATTGTTACTAAACTGTACAGTTTGTTGTGTTCTGTGTCTCAGTGCAGCATGACGGACCAGTCAATCATTGTGTATTGTATTGTCTTTATGCTTTGTCCTGTGTAGAGAGTCTCTCTGCTATGTTGGGTAATATTACCAGTATGTATTACGACAAGGTCAAAAGCATGAAGACAATTTTGACATTGACTGTCAGCTGTGGCTTACCAATACAGTTTTGTATACAATACACAAAGGCTTACCGTTGTTTTGTTCCATTTACAGGGCATGCTTGTCCTTGTCTGAGTGTGTTCTAGTCTGAGTGTTTTCTCGTCTTGCTGAGCTGATGTCTCATGGGTAACGCTCAGTGATGTGTGGGGTTTTTGGCTGATGATGTCAGTGCAGATGTTTGTCTCTGGGTCATTGTGTGACCTCTCTGCTTCTTGCCATTGTGTTTCCCATCCCCTGTCAACCCTTACCACAGCTTTTCCCAATCCTGGTCCCTGGACCCCAGGGGGTGCACGTTTTGGATTTTGCCCTAGCACCACACATCTACATCTAATAATCAACTCATGATCAAGCTTTGATTATTTGAACCAGGTGTGTAGTGCTAGTATCTGTCTCTAGATCAGGGTGGCTGGTAAGGCCATAGTGCTAGTATCTGTCTCTAGATCAGGGTGATCAGGGTGGCTGGTAAGGCCATAGTGCTAGTATCTGTCTCTAGATCAGGGTGATCAGGGTGGCTGGTAAGGCCATAGTGCTAGTATCTGTCTCTAGATCTGGGTGGCTGGTAAGGCCATACTGCTAGTATCTGTCTCTAGATCAGGGTGATCAGGGTGGCTGGTAAGGCCATAGTGCTAGTATCTGTCTCTAGATCTGGGTGGCTGGTAAGGCCATACTGCTAGTATCTGTCTCTAGATCAGGGTGGCTGGTAAGTCCATACTGCTAGTATCTGTCTCTAGATCAGGGTGGCTGGTAAGGCCATAGTGCTAGTATCTGTCTCTAGATCAGTGTTATCAGGGTGGCTGGTAAGGCCATAGTGCTAGTATCTGTCTCTAGATCTGGGTGGCTGGTAAGGCCATACTGCTAGTATCTGTCTCTAGATCAGGGTGGCTGGTAAGGCCATACTGCTAGTATCTGTCTCTAGATCAGGGTGATCAGGGTGGCTGGTAAGGCCATACTGCTAGTATCTGTCTCTAGATCAGGGTGGCTGGTAAGGCCATAGTGCTAGTATCTGTCTCTAGATCAGGGTGGCTGGTAAGGCCATAGTGCTAGTATCTGTCTCTAGATCAGGGTGGCTGGTAAGTCCATACTGCTAGTATCTGTCTCTAGATCAGGGTGGCTGGTAAGTCCATACTGCTAGTATCTGTCTCTAGATCAGGGTGGCTGGTAAGGCCATAGTGCTAGTATCTGTCTCTAGATCAGGGTGGCTGGTAAGGCCATACTGCTAGTATCTGTCTCTAGATCAGGGTGATCAGGGTGGCTGGTAAGGCCATAGTGCTAGTATCTGTCTCTAGATCAGGGTGGCTGGTAAGGCCATAGTGCTAGCATCTGTCTCTAGATCAGGGTGGCTGGTAAGGCCATAGTGCTAGTATCTGTCTCTAGATCAGGGTGGCTGGTAAGGCCATAGTGCTAGTATCTGTCTCTAGATCAGGGTGGCTGGTAAGTCCATACTGCTAGTATCTGTCTCTAGATCAGGGTGGCTGGTAAGGCCATACTGCTAGTATCTGTCTCTAGATCAGGGTGGCTGGTAAGGCCATACTGCTAGTATCTGTCTCTAGATCAGGGTGATCAGGGTGGCTGGTAAGGCCATAGTGCTAGTATCTGTCTCTAGATCAGTGTGGCTGGTAAGGCCGCAAAAACAAACATTTGCAACCCTTGGGCTCCCCAGGACCAGGATTGGGAAGCGCTGTCTTTCGAAGTCTGATGGCTGCTTTTCTTGTAAAGACGACACGTCTGTTCACTATTTGCTGTTTGACCTGTTTGTGATACAACATTTTCAACCAACACAATTTTCCTTCAGGACTAGTAAATGTGTCCTTCCTGGTATCCTTAGACTATTGGAATCCACTTTAGACTATTGACATGCACCCCTTAATGGTGTTTACTACTTTGTGTTACACTATTCTCCTTCCCCCTCCCAGACATTTACAGATGTGTGTTAGACTAATCTCCTGGATAGGTATTTTATCAGCTAACCACATCATATTCTATAGCAATCTGGTGCCCGAAGGTACAGTCGATGACATGGCGTGCAACCATTGGTTGATGCATGCAACGTCTGATCAGGGGAAAGCGACCATTTACTGATGTGTGTCACACTTATCTCCTTCCCCCCTCGCAGACATCTCCCCTGCTGAGCTGGATGCACTATGGAGGGAACCACCGTACACGCTAGCGGGAACCAATGGGCACTTCACAGGAAATGATGTTAGGAATCGAGGTAGAGTACAGTAAAAAAGCCTTCGATGACCTTCACAAAACATCCAGCTGATTCTGTCGCAATTATGCTCCTCCTTCCCATGTCCTGCATGAGTTATATTGCCCAGACTAATTGGGAGTTTGAATGTTTCTGGATTTGTACTGTAGCAAACAATGAAACATTGTATTACGCTGTAGCCTAAACAACATAACAGTGGTCATTTAAGCGGGAGGATTCTTTCAGGCTGTTTGGGAGGATTCTTTCAGGCTGTTTGGGAGGATTCTTTCAGGCTGTTGTGTCATGCCACTGGTCACCGGTCAGTCCCAGACTGAGGATGTGTTTGGGACAATGGGACAACAACATGGGGAAGCCAGCCCAGCCGCTCATAAAGCCTTTGTGTGTGTGTGTTCCTGTGTGTGTGTGCGTGTGTGTGTGTGCGTCTGTGTGTGAGCACGTGTGTGTGAAGCCGTCACCAGTCACAAAGCCCTGTCAGGAGAACCAGAGCAGGTCATTATATTGTAATAGACCATCTGGGAGCTGCAGTACGGTAATAGATGTGTGGGCTATGATAGACTCTTCATGTCCTGTTGATGTTCTGGAGGAAAAAACTAATCACTATTGAAACCCTCATAAGCTGGATCACAGAATACACTGTACACCAGCAGATATGCAACCTTAGTGTGAATGTTCTCTCATACAGTAACATAGACAAACCACCCATTCTGTCACTTTGTCGCGTTACCTTGACTGGTTTGCATTCCAGAAGGATAGACAAAGAAGCAATGTGGACACTAAATGATGGTAAATGCTGGTGTTGTTTTGTAGCCATGTCCACTATTTGATCTCCATCCCCCTTCATAGTTGTCACACAACAAAGTTGATGGATGATCTTGAACTTGCTTACAGAGCACATGTTGCTGAAACAAAAGTTTATTTTTAAAATCAACCCCCAAACAACTGTATCATCCCCTTCCTTCCTGAGGGTTCCTCTGACCTGACCTCTGTTTCCTGGTTTCTCCAGGGGAGGAGGAGGGTCCGGGGGTGGAGTCTGGGGAAGGGGAGGCGGAGCTGGACAGTTACTGGACGAGGAAGGAGGCGTTCACCAGAGGAAGCACCGTGTCACTGGCTGTGGGAGAGAGGTTCTCCTCAGGTACTGTTCTACTCACAGATACTCGGATGTATTCCAAATGGCACCCGATTACCCATAGGTGCTACTTTTGACCCATACGGTGCTAATTGGGACAGCCAGGGTGTTTCTCTCTCTATTCCTGCTATGGATGTGCTAACTGCTAATGTTGTGGTGGTGCTGGTCATGCTGACCAGCTGCTGGTCATGGTTGTGTGGTGTGATGCTTATTGTGGATCTGTTGGTGTTGATGCTATCACAGCATCTCTATTGTATCCTGTCTCTTTCTATACAGTCATCTAGATGATCACTTTATCATTCATGTTGTCTGTATGTATGTCAACATCCTGCAAGAAAACTGATGACTCTTCATCTTCCCTTAACGTTAATGTTGCAGTAGACACAGCTACTTAGCTACTCTATGATAATCTGTTACTTTCCTCCAGCAGGTTCCTGTGTAGCTCTCTCCTAAATGGACCTAATGTTTAAAGGTCCCTTTTAAACGTCCACTAAGAGTCACTCAGGGCTGTAATAGATCTGTTATTCCTAGTCTAACACTGAGACACTCAATGAGCTCACTGAGCTCTGTAATACACTCACTGAGAATGACTCTATAATACACTCACTGAGCTCTGTAATACACTCAATGAGAATGGCTCTGTAATACACTCACTGAGCTCTATAATACACTCACTGAGCTCTGTAATACACTCACTGAGCTCTATAATACACTCACTGAGATCTATAATACACTCACTGAGCTCTATAATACACTCACTGAGCTCTGTAATACACTCACTGAGCTTTGTAATACACTCACTGAGCTCTATAATACACTCACTGAGCTCTGTAATACACTCACTGAGCTCTATAATACACTCACTGAGCTCTATAATACACTCACTGAGCTCTGTATTACACTCACTGAGAATGACTCTATAATACACTCAATGAGAATGGCTCTGTAATACATTCAATGAGAATGGCTCTGTAATACACTCACTGAGCTCTATAATACACTCACTGAGCTCTATAATACACTCACTGAGCTCTATAATACACTCACTGAGCTCTATAATACACTCACCGAGCTCTGTAATACACCCACTGAGCTCTGTAATACACTCACTGAGCTCTGTAATACACTCACTGAGCTCTGTAATACACTCACTGCACTCTGTAATACACTCACTGAGCTCTATAATACACTCACTGAGCTCTATAATACACTCACTGAGCTCTGTAAAGCACTCACTGAGAATGGCTCTAAAATTCACTCACTTACCTTCTGCAAAAAGTCACATAAACAGCTTAACCTCTGCATATTGACCTCTACATGACAATATCACAGTATCAGTCAATACGCCTACCGTCTGATGATGAGACTGACAGTGTGTGTGTGCACGTGTGCATATGTGCGTGTGTACGTGCGTTTGTGTGTGTGTTGTGTGTGTGTTTGTGTGTGTGTGTGTGTTTGTGTGTGTGTAGACGTGGTTCTAGTGTTCAGCGGTCGGCGGTGCTCAGGTGTAATACCTGACTCTGAACTACAGGAGGCGCTCCGTACAAGACTCAGGGTCGTCGAGAGCAACAGTCAGGACGTCATTCAGCTCTTCAAGGTTAGTCACAGGTCTTAGGTCAGTTGTTAGAAGTTATAGAGGTCAAGGCATGCCAAAACTGATGACCCCGCCTAGACCAAAGGTGCAGTACCAACCGTTGTCCTGCTGAAAGTATTTTCTCCCTGATGTAGGGGCCAGGAGTCGTTTAGCATAAAGGTGACCTTCTCTGCATCCTCTCTGCTCCTTCATCAATGTCTTTGGTTCTTCTGCCTCCATACAGGACCTGTCTGCCCGTCTGCTGTCTGTCCATGCTGAGAAGGACAGCTTTGTCATCACCTTCAAGACTGTAGAGGAGATCTGGAAGTTCTCTACCTACCTGGCTCTGGGTATGCTGTACTATCCTAGTCTACCTGACCTGGATGAAACTCTCATTTACACAGTCTGATAGCTGATTATTATGTCCAGCCTGGTTAGAAGTTGCCAATAAGCACAGATCTAGGACCAGTGTCCCCGCACCCAATCCTAATGAATCGACCCAGAAAAAACAGGCCTTACATCAGGATGTAGGGACAACTTCCTCTTACTTCGTTGTGTCTAGGCTGTGTGGCGTGGTGAACCTTATGAACAGCATATGCCATGTTATAAACACCTTATGACATGTTATGAACATATTATGTGCATTTTGTATGTCCAGGCTATGTGGCGCGGTGCCTGGAGAATTTCCTGTGTGACCAGTCGTTCTGGCTGGACACTGAGCTGCTGAGGGACTTGGAGATCACTGTGACTGTAGACGAGGAACACCTGGCAACACTCTACCTGGGACTGCTGCTGCAGGAGGGTGAACGAACACCTTATAAACTCTTTATAAACACCCTATGAACAACTTATGAACACCTTATGACATGTTATAACCATATTATGAACAACACCTGGCCACACTACCTGGGACTGCTGCTGCAGGAGGGTGAACGAACACCTTATAAACTCTTTATAAACACCCTATGAACAACTTACCTGGGACTGCTGCTGACATGTTATAACCATATTATGAACAACACCTGGCCACACTACCTGGGACTGCTAGTTTAGAAGGTTTGGGATGGACACTCCTTATGACAGGTTATGAACACCATATCAGCATCTTATGAGGTCTTTATAGACATCACTTCAGTGTTCATTTGCTAAATTGTAATTACTTCGCTGCTTCGTTTGCACACAATGTATATAGACATTCTTTTTTTTCTATTGTGTATTGACTTATTTATTGTTTATTCCATGTGTAACTCTGTGTTGTTTGTGTTGAACTGCTTTGCTTTATCTTGGCCAGGTCGCAGATGTAAATGAGAACTTGTTCTCAACTAGCCTACCTGGTTAAATAAAGGTGTTCTCAACTAGCCTACCTGGTTAAATAAAGGTGTTCTCAACTAGCCTACCTGGTTAAATAAAGGTGTTCTCAACTAGCCTACCTGGTTAAATAAAGGTGTTCTCAGCTAGCCTACCTGGTTAAATAAAAAAATGAAAAACATCTTATGAACAGTTTATAAACTACTAATGGACACGTTATGAAGACCTTACACACTCTACGAACTCCTTATGGACAGCTTATGTGCTCTACTTTCCTGACCTTCATCGTCAACATCAGTTTACATCACACTCCCCTCAGAGAAGAACAGAAGCACAACATGTCAACTTATTACTTAACCACTGAACTGAAGGGACATTTTCATGATATTTCAGCAGTTGTTCCAGATACCTAGAAATTACATAGAGCTACACTTTAACTGATGACGTGTTCTGAATGTTCAGAGATCAAGTAAAACAGCAAAACAACCACAGTGCCCCTTTTCACTTTACAATTTGTCAGCCATTAACTCAACATACTTTAGAGAGGTATTTTCCTACACTGCATTTCCATTGTAGACATAGTGTTTTAATAGGAAGTACTGTTCTCCCTAATGGCTGAGAGGAATCAATAGCCAGGGAAATGAAGGCGTGTGTATGTTGAGAATGGATCTTTAAAACAGGACTCTGTGACGTAGGACAGAGCCTCAGTTCCATGAAAAGATCCCTTTAGTTCAGTCGAATGTTCATTCTTTACAGAAACCTGCATCTGGTGTGGTGTTCGTTGCATGTTATTTACCTATATGTATCTCTCTCCCCCAGGTTCGTTCTTCGCCAAGGCGCTGGTGAGCAGTGGCGAGCATAGCGATGAGGAAGAGGAGTTGTGTTTCAGACGTAACGATTTGCTGATGGTTAGAGACACGGGGCAGGACAGTCACTGGGAGGGCACCCTTCTCTCCACCGGACAACACGGACTAGTGCCTGTCAACACCATGCAGCCGCTGCCATATCCCTTCTACCAGTGAGTTACCTAGTCCCTAACCTATACCCCTTCTACCAGTGAGTTACCTAGTCCCTAACCTATACCCCTTCTACCAGTGAGTTACCTAGTCCCTAACCTATACCCCTTCTACCAGTGAGTTACCTAGTCCCTAACCTATACCCCTTCTACCAGTGAGTTACCTAGTCTCTACCCTAACCAATACCCCTTCTACCAGTGAGTTACCTAGTCCCTAACCTATACCCCTTCTACCAGTGAGTTACCTAGTCCCTAACCTATACCCCTTCTACCAGTGAGTTACCTAGTCCCTAACCCATACCCCTTCTACCAGTGAGTTACCTAGTCCCTAACCTATACCCATTCTACCAGTAAGTCACATTACATCCTATGCTGTATGTACACCTTATAACATGACACAGTGACATACTCAGTCACCCTATAAGCTATCAACCTCTATCCTTAATTTTCACACTTGTGTTTCCTCTCGTCTTACATTTTTTAGGGAAATATGGCAGCCATTTTGTCCCAAGCTGATGTGTTTCCTGTTTGTGTAGGTGGTTTCTGAGGAAGTACTCTGACTGTGCCGGATGCTCCCCTTCAGAGAGAGGACAATTTGACCACCCTATAGGTGAGGCCCTTACCTTAAACCTAACCCTAAACCTAACTCTTCAGAGAGAGGACAATTTGACCACCCTATAGGTGAGGCCCTTACCTTAAACCTAACCCTAAACCTAACTCTTCAGAGAGTGGACAATTTGACCACCCTATAGGTGAGGCCCTTACCTTAAACCTAACCCTAAACCTAACTCTTCAGAGAGAGGACAATTTGACCACCCTATAGGTGAGGCCCTTACCCTAAACCTAACCCTAAACCTAGTCCTAAACCTAACCCTAAATCTAACCCTAAACCTAACCCTTCAGAGAGAGGACAGTTTGACCACCGTATAGGTGAGGCCCTTACCCTAAACCTAACCCTTAACCTAAACCTAACTCTAAACCTAGTCCTAAACCTAACCCTAAATCTAACCCTAAATCTAACCCTTCAGAGAGAGGACAGTTTGCCCACCCTGTAGGTGAGGTGCTTACCCTAAACCTAACCCTTCAGAGAGAGGACAGTTTGACCACCGTATAGGTGAGGCCCTTACCCTAAACCTAACCCTTAACCTAAACCTAACTCTAAACCTAGTCCTAAACCTAACCCTAAATCTAACCCTAAATCTAACCCTTCAGAGAGAGGACAGTTTGCCCACCCTGTAGGTGAGGTGCTTACCCTAAACCTAACCCTTCAGAGAGAGGACAGTTTGACCACCCTATAGGTGAGGCCCTTACCCTAAACCTAACCCTTCAGAGAGAGGACAGTTTGACCACCCTATAGGTGAGGCCCTTACCCTAAACCTTCAGAGAGAGGACAGTTTGACCACCCTGTAGGTGAGGCCCTTACCCTAAACCTAACCCTTCAGAGAGAGGACAGTTTGACCACCCTATAGGTGAGGCCCTTACCCCAAACCGTTCAGAGAGAGGACAGTTTGATCACCCTATAGGTGAGGCCCTTACCCTAAACCTAACCCTCCAGAGAGAGGACAGTTTGATCACCCTATAGGTGAGGCCCTTACCCTAAACCTAACCCTTCAGAGAGAGGACAGTTTGATCACCCTATAGGTGAGGCCCTTACCCTAAATCTAACCCTAAACCTAACCCTAAACCTAACCCTTCAGAGAGATGACAGTTTCATCACCCTATAGGTGAGGGCAGGAACCTCTAGGGTTCTACAGCACACTACACTCATGCCATGGCCAGTGTTCATTACACATACTAGGTATTTCCTCCAACCCCCTCTCCTCTCCCCTCCTCTTGCAGTAACCGGATCCTGTGAGGCTGTAGTGGACCACAACCCAGTAGGTTCTGATGAGCTCCAGCTGAGTCAAGGTGACCTGATTGAGATACAGGGGATGCTACTTCGAGGTCTGGACCTGTTCATAGGAACACACTGCTCTACAGGAAACACCGGCTTCGTGCACAAGGCTCACGTCAAACCACTCAACGCCAAACCCCCGTAAGAGCAATACATTTAAATGTAAAATGTTTAGTCATTTAGCAGACACTCTTATCCAGAGCGACTTGCAATTAGTGCATTCATCTGAAGATAGCTAGGTGGGACAACCACATATCACAGGCATATTAAATACACTTTTCCTCAATAAAGTAGCTGTCAGCAAAGTCAGAGCTAGAAGTGGGGGGGGGGGGGGTCGAGGTGAGGAGGGGGATTATTTAAGGTACTCATTGAGGAGGCAGAGTTTCAGGGGGTTTTGTAAGTTGGGCAGGGAATGTTGTCCTAACTTCAGGGGGAAGCTGGTTCCACCACTACGGTGCCAGGACGGAGAAGAGCTTGGACTGGGCTGAGTGGGACCTGCCCTCCCATAGGGGTAGGAGGGCCAAGAGACCAGATGTGGCAGAACGGAGAGCTCTGGATGGGGTGTAGGGTTTAAGCATAGGGAGGGGCAGTTCCTCTTGCTGGTCTGTAGGTAAGTACCAGGGTCTTGTAGTGGATGTGAGCTTCGACTGGAAGCCAGTGCAGTGTGTGGAGGAGCGGGGTGACATGAGAAAACCAGGTGGGCTGCAGCGTTCTGGATAAGTTGCAGGGGTTTGATGGCATAAAAGCATTACAATACCAAACCACTGTGAGGTCTATACATAACAGCATTACAATACCAAACTACTGTGAGGTCTATACATAACAGCATTACAATACCAAACTACTGTGAGGTCTATACATAACAGCATTACAATACCAAACTACTGTGAGGACTATACATAACAGCATTACAATACCAAACCACTGTGAGGACTATACATAACAGCATTACAATACCAAACCACTGTGAGGGCTATACATAACAGCATTACAATACCAAACCACTGTGAGGACTATACATAACAGCATTACAATACCAAACCACTGTGAGGGCTATACATAACAGCATTACAATACCAAACCACTGTGAGGGCTATACATAACAGCATTACAATACCAAACCACTGTGAGGTCTAAACATAAAAGCATTACAATACCAAACCACTGTGAGGACTATACATAACAGCATTACAATACCAAACTACTGTGAGGTCTATACATAACAGCATTACAATACCAAACCACTGTGAGGGCTATACATAACAGCATTACAATACCAAACTACTGTGAGGTCTATACATAACAGCATTACAATACCAAACTACTGTGAGGACTATACATAACAGCATTACAATACCAAACTACTGTGAGGACTATACATAACAGCATTACAATACCAAACCACTGTGAGGGCTATACATAACAGCATTACAATACCAAACCACTGTGAGGGCTATACATAACAGCATTACAATACCAAACCACTGTGAGGGCTATACATAACAGCATTACAATACCAAACCACTGTGAGGGCTATACATAACAGCATTACAATACCAAACCACTGTGAGGGCTATACATAACAGCATTACAATACCAAACCACTGTGAGGGCTATACATAACAGCATTACAATACCAAACTACTGTGAGGTCTATACATAACAGCATTACAATACCAAACTACTGTGAGGACTATACATAACAGCATTACAATACCAAACCACTGTGAGGGCTATACATAACAGGATTACAATACCAAACTACTGTGAGGTCTATACATAACAGCATTACAATACCAAACCACTGTGAGGACTATACATAACAGCATTACAATACCAAACCACTGTGAGGACTATACATAACAGCATTACAATACCAAACCACTGTGAGGGCTATACATAACAGCATTACAATACCAAACCACTGTGAGGTCTATACATAACAGCATTACAATACCAAACCACTGTGAGGACTATACATAACAGCATTACAATACCAAACCACTGTGAGGTCTATACATAACAGCATTACAATACCAAACTACTGTGAGGACTATACATAACAGCATTACAATACCAAACCACTGTGAGGGCTATACATAACAGCATTACAATACCAAACCACTGTGAGGACTATACATAACAGCATTACAATACCAAACCACTGTGAGGGCTATACATAACAGCATTACAATACCAAACCACTGTGAGGACTATACATAACAGCATTACAATACCAAACCACTGTGAGGGCTATACATAACAGCATTACAATACCAAACCACTGTGAGGACTATACATAACAGCATTACAATACCAAACCACTGTGAGGGCTATACATAACAGCATTACAATACCAAACCACTGTGAGGGCTATACATAACAGCATTACAATACCAAACCACTGTGAGGACTATACATAACAGCATTACAATACCAAACCACTGTGAGGGCTATACATAACAGCATTACAATACCAAACCACTGTGAGGGCTATACATAACAGCATTACAATACCAAACCACTGTGAGGACTATACATAACAGCATTACAATACCAAACCACTGTGAGGGCTATACATAACAGCATTACAATACCAAACCACTGTGAGGTCTATACATAACAGCATTACAATACCAAACTACTGTGAGGACTATACATAACAGCATTACAATACCAAACCACTGTGAGGTCTATACATAACAGCATTACAATACCAAACTACTGTGAGGACTATACATAACAGCATTACAATACCAAACCACTGTGAGGTCTATACATAACAGCATTACAATACCAAACTACTGTGAGGGCTATACATAACAGCATTACAATACCAAACCACTGTGAGGGCTATACATAACAGCATTACAATACCAAACCACTGTGAGGGCTATACATAACAGCATTACAATACCAAACTACTGTGAGGGCTATACATAACAGCATTACAATACCAAACTACTGTGAGGACTATACATAACAGCATTACAATACCAAACTACTGTGAGGTCTATACATAACAGCATTACAATACCAAACTACTGTGAGGACTATACATAACAGCATTACAATACCAAACTACTGTGAGGACTATACATAACAGCATTACAATACCAAACCACTGTGAGGTCTATACATAACAGCATTACAATACCAAACTACTGTGAGGACTATACATAACAGCATTACAATACCAAACCACTGTGAGGGCTATACATAACAGCATTACAATACCAAACCACTGTGAGGGCTATACATAACAGCATTACAATACCAAACCACTGTGAGGGCTATACATAACAGCATTACAATACCAAACCACTGTGAGGGCTATACATAACAGCATTACAGTACCAAACCAATGTGAGGGCTATACATAACAGCATTACAATACCAAACTACTGTGAGGACTAAACATAACAGCATTACAATACCAAACCACTGTGAGGGCTATACATAACAGCATTACAATACCAAACCACTGTGAGGGCTATACATAACAGCATTACAATACCAAACCACTGTGAGGGCTATACATAACAGCATTACAATACCAAACCACTGTGAGGGCTATACATAACAGCATTGCAATACCAAACCACTGTGAGGGCTATACATAACAGCATTGGGGGATGGAGGAGTAGGATGATGGAGGGGTGGGGGGATGGAGGAGTAGAGAGATGGAGGGGTGGGGGATGGGGGATGGAGGAGTAGAGAGATGGAGGGGTGGGGGGATGGAGGAGTAGAGAGATGGAAAGGTTGGGGGATGGGGGATGGAGGAGTAGAGAGATGGAGAGGTGGGGGATGGGGGGATGGAGGAGAAGAGAGATGGAGGGGTGGGGGGATGGAGAAGTAGAGAGATGGAGAGGTGGGGGATGGGGGGATGGAGGAGAAGAGAGATGGAGGGGTGGGGGGATGGAGAAGTAGAGAGATGGAGGTGTGGGGGGATGGAGGAGTAGAGAGATGGAGGGGTGGGGGGGACGGAGGAGTACAGAGATGGAGGGGTGGGGGGGATGGGGGGATGGAGGAGTAGAGAGATGGAGGGGTGGAGGAATGGAGGAGTAGAGAGATGGAGGGTGGGGGGATGGAGGAGTAGAGAGATGGAGGGGTGGAGGATGGAGGAGTAGAGAGATGGAGAGGTGGGGGATGGAGGAGTAGAGAGATGGAGGGGTGGAGGATGGAGGAGTAGAGAGATGGAGGGTGGGGGGATGGAGGAGTAGAGAGATGGAGGGGTGGAGGATGGAGGAGTAGAGAGATGGAGAGGTGGGGGATGGAGGAGTAGAGAGATGGAGAGGTGGGGGATGGGGGGATGGAGGAGAAGAGAGATGGAGGGGTGGAGGGATGGGGGATGGAGGAGAAGAGAGATGGAGGGGTGGGGGGATGGAGAAGTAGAGAGATGACGAGGGCAGGGATGGAAGGATAAATGGTTGCAGAGGGGTGTAGGGGTAAAGGGAGGGAGGTGTAGAGAGATGGAGGGGTGGGGGTGGTGGAATGGAAGGATGGAGGTATGTAGGGTTGGATGGAGGGATGGAGGGATAGAGAGATGGAAGGGGGGAGGGATGGAGGGGTGGTTGAGAGCAGTCATGTGGGTGATAATGCTTTCTTTGTCTCTCTCCACTCCCTCTCTCTGCCCTCTCACTCTCGCTCTCTCTCCCTCCTTGTCAGAGACAGACAACTGGTGTTTCTAAGTGAGGAGGAACGTGCGTCAATGGCCCAGATTAACCCCTGCAGTAGTGAACCCAGAGACAGCGGCCTCCTAGAGAGACTCTTCTCCTCTGACATCAGTACTGTCTACAGACTAGGTAGGAGAGGATCCCTCAGTCTATACAGTATAGGGAATTACTGAGTGCTGTCAGACTACTGTAGGTAGGGAACCACTGTGTTTTACTGAGTACTGTCAGACTACTGTAGGAAGGGAACCACTGTGTTATACTGAGTACTGTCAGACTATTGTAGGCAGGGAACCACTATGTTATACTGAGTACTGTCAGACTACTGTAGGTAGGGAACCACTGTGTTATACTGAGTACTGTCAGACTATTGTCGGTAGGGAACCACTGTGTTTTACTGAGTACTATCAGACTACTGTAGGAAGGGAACCACTGTGTTATACTGAGTACTGTCAGACTACTGTAGGTAGGGAACCACTGTGTTTTACTGAGTGCTGCTTGACTGTATTTAAAGACCTGTACTGTATGCTTTATCAATAGGTAAGTTATGCTAAAACAGCTGCAGTACAGAGGACCCTTAGGCCTACAGCCCCATTTCATTTCAATAACTTAGCTTCTCAAAGACGCCCTCTGGTGGTCAAACTAGCATTAACTAGCATAAATGGCAACAATGGCTGACAGTTAAATAATGTGCCATAGAATTCTGCGTGAGCCCGCAGTCTGTGCTGCATTACCAAGCAACTTTTAACGGAAAAACCACTGTATGTGAAACACCAGTTAAATATATATTTCTTCCTGCAGATAGACTGGATCAGTCTGACTTTACCTACATCAGAAACCAACCAAAACAAGGTTAGTAATACGGAAGGAAATAAGATATTTATGAAAGTTAATACGTTGTTTATCAGATTGTTAATACAACCTCAGTTGAATGGTAGAAGATTGTTTAGAGGTGGATATATCCTTCTGTCTCAGTCAAAGCCAAGAACATTTTCTCCCTGACAGCTGTAGGCCAGAACACTGAAAGGGGAACTCTATACATAGTCAAACTCTTTACTTTTCTTCCCTGTTTAGGAGGAGAGAAGGAAACCAATAATGTTTCAGTTTTTGCTTACATTTCATTTTACATGGGACAGGGACGTAACTTTCACTGGGGACGCCCAATTCAGAAATTGCAATTTTATAATTGGAATGTGATAAAAAATAATATAATATAATTAATGAATTAATATTTTATTAATTTGTTGAACAGGCACATATTGCAGCACCAAGCTGAACTGCTAGGAGAGTCAAGGAAGTTTCATAGCTACATTTCTAATGTACAGTACATGGATTTTCATATACAGTGTACCGAAACCTTTACATTCAAATCAAATCAAATGTATTTATATAGCCCTTCGTACATCAGCTGATATCTCAAAGTGCTGTACAGAAACACAGCCTAAAACCCCAAACAGCAAGCAATGCAGGTGTAGAAGCACAGTGGCTAGGAAAAACTCTCTAGAAAGGCCAAAACCTAGGAAAAAACCTAGAGAGGAACCAGGCTATGTGGGGTGGCCAGTCCTCTTCTGGCTGTGCCGGGTGGAGATTATAACAGAACATGGCCAAGATGTTCAAATGTTCATAAATGACCAGCATGGTCGTATAATAATAAGGCAGAACAGTTGAAACTGGAGCAGCAGCACGGTCAGATGGACTGGGGACAGCAAGGAGTCATCATGTCAGGTAGTCCTGGGGCATGGTCCTAGGGCTCAAGTCCTCCGAGAGAGAGAAAGAAGGAGAGAATTAGAGAATGCACACATAGATTCACACAGGACACCGAATAGGACAGGAGAAGTACTCCAAATATAACAAACTGACCCTAGCCCCCCGACACATAAACTACTGCAGCATAAATACTGGAGGCTGAGACAGGAGGGGTCAGGAGACACTGTGGCCCCATCTGAGGACACCCCCAGACAGGGCCAAACAGGAAGGATATAACCCCACCCACTTTGCCAAAGCACAGCCCCCACACCACCAGAGGGATATCTTCAACCACCAACTTACCATCCTGAGACAGGGCTGAGTATAGCCCACAAAGATCTCCGCCATGGCACAACCCAAGGGGGGGCGCCAACCCAGACAGGATGACCACATCAGTGAATCAACCCGCTCAGGTGACGCACCCCTTCCAGGGACGGCATGAGAGAGCCCCAGCAAGCCAGTGACTCAGCCCCTGTAATAGGGTTAGAGGCAGAGAATCCCAGTGGAAAGAGGGGAACCGGCCAGGCAGAGACAGCAAGGGCGGTTCGTTGCTCCAGAGCCTTTCCGTTCACCTTCCCACTCCTGGGCCAGACTACACTCAATCATATGACCCACTGAAGAGATGAGTCTTCAGTAAAGACTTAAAGGTTGAGACCGAGTTTGCGTCTCTGACATGGGTAGGCAGACTGTTCCATAAAAATGGAGCTCTATAGGAGAAAGCCCTGCCTCCAGCTGTTTGCTTAGAAATTCTAGGGACAATTAGGAGGCCTGCGTCTTGTGACCGTAGCGTACGTGTAGGTATGTACGGCAGGACCAAATCAGAGAGATAGGTAGGAGCAAGCCCATGTAATGCTTTGTAGGTTAGCAGTAAAACCTTGAAATCAGCCCTTGCTTTGACAGGAAGCCAGTGTAGAGAGGCTAGCACTGACTCAAATTTTTGGTTCTAGCCAGGATTCTAGCAGCCGTATTTAGCACCAACTGAAGTTTATTTAGTGCTTTATCCGGGTAGCCGGAAAGTAGAGCATTGCCGTAGTCTAACCTAGAAGTGACAAAAGCATGGATAAATTTTTCTGCATCATTTTTGGACAGAAAGTTTCTGATTTTTGCAATGTTACGTAGAAGCTGTCAAGCTGTCCTTGAAATGGTCTTGATATGTTCTTCAAAAGAGAGATCAGGGTCCAGAGTAACGCCGAGGTCCTTCACAGTTTTATTTGAGACGACTGTACAACCATTAAGATTAATTGTCAGATTCAGAAGAAGATCTCTTTGTTTCTTGGGACCTAGAACAAGCATCTCTGTTTTGTCCGAGTTTAAAAGTAGAACGTTTGCAGCCATCCACTTCCTTATGTCTGAAACACAGGCTTCTAGCGAGGGCAATTTTGGGGCTTCACCATGTTTCATTGAAATGTACAGCTGTGTGTCATCCGCATAGCAGTGAAAGTTAACATTATGTTTTCGAATAACATCCCCAAGAGGTAAAATATATAGTGAAAACAATAGTGGTCCTAAAACGGGAAACCTTGAGGAACACCGAAATTTACAGTTGATTTGTCAGAGGACAAACCATTCACAGAGACAAACTGATATCTTTCCGACAGATAAGATCTAAACCAGTCCAGAACTTGTCTGTGTAGACCAATTTGGGTTTCCAATCTCTCCAAAAGAATGTGGTGATCGATGGTATCAAAAGCAGCACTAAGGTCTAGGAGCACGAGGACAGATGCAGAGCCTCGGTCCGATGCCATTAAAATGTCATTTACCACCTTCACAAGTGCCGTCTCAGTGCTTTGATGGGGTCTAAAACCAGACTGAAGCATTTCGTATACATTGTTTGTCTTCCGGAAGGCAGTAAGTTGCTGCGCAACAGCCTTTTCAAAAATTTTTGAGAGGAATTGAAGATTCGATATAGGCCGATAGTTTTTTATATTTTCTGGGTCAAGGTTTGGCTTTTTCAAGAGAGGCTTTATTACTGCCACTTTTAGTGAGTTTGGTACACATCCGGTGGATAGAGAGCCGTTTATTATGTTCAACATAGGAGGGCCAAGCACAGGAAGCAGCTCTTTCAGTAGTTTAGTTGGAATAGGGTCCAGTATGCAGCTTGAAGGTTTAGAGGCCATGATTATTTTCATCATTGTGTCAAGAGATATATTACTAAAACACTTGACGCGTCTCTCTTGATCCTAGGTCCTGGGAGAGTTGTGCAGACTCAGGACAACTGAGCTTTGAAGGAATACGCAGATTTAAAGAGGAGTCCGTAATTTGCTTTCTAATAATCATAATCTTTTCCTCAAAGAAGTTCATGAATTTATCACTGCTAAAGTGAAAGTCATCCTCTCTTGGGGAATGCTGCTTTTTAGTTAGCTTTGCGACAGTATCAAAAAGGAATTTCGGATTGTTCTTATTTTCCTCAATTAAGTTAGAAAAATAGGATGATCGAGCAGCAGTAACGGCTCTACGGTACTGCACTGTACTGTCTTTCCAAGCTAGTCGGAAGACTTCCAGTTTGGTGTGGTGCCATTTCCGTTCCAATTTTCTCGAAGCTTGCTTCAGAGCTCGGGTATTTTCTGTGTACCAGGGAGCTAGTTTCTTATGAGAAATGTTTTTAGTTTTTAGGGGTGCAACTGCATCTAGGGTATTGCGCAAGGTTAAATTGAGTTCCTCAGTTAGGTGGTTAACTGATTTTTGTCCTCTGGGTAGACAGAGGGAATCTGGAAGGACATCAAGGAATCTTTGTGTTGTCTGTGAATTTATAGCACGACTTTTGATGTTCCTTGGTTGGGGTCTGAGCAGATTATTTGTTGCAATTGCAAACGTAATAAAATGGTGGTCCGATAGTCCAGGATTATGAGGAAAAACATTAAGATCCAACACATTTATTCCATGGGACAAAACTAGGTCCAGCGTATGACTGTGACAGTGAGTGGGTCCAGAGACATGTTGGACCCACTGAGTCGATGATGGCTCCGAAAGCCTTTTGGAGTGGGTCTGTGGACTTTTCCATGTGAATATTAAAGTCACCAAAGATTAGAATATTATCTGCTATGACTACAAGGTCCGATAGGAATTCAGGGAACTCAGTGAGGAACGCTGTATATGGCCCAGGAGGCCTGTAAACAGTAGCTATAAAAAGTGATTGAGTAGGCTGCATAGATTTCATGACTAGAAGCTCAAAAGACGAAAACGTCATTTCTTTATTTTGTAAATTGAAATTTGCTATCGTAAATGTTAGCAACACCTCCGCCTTTGCGGGATGCACGGGGGATATGTTCACTAGTGTAGCCAGGAGGTGAGGCCTCATTTAACACAGTAAATTCATCAGGCTTAAGCCATGTTTCAGTCAGGCCAATCACATCAAGATTATGATCAGTGATTAGTTCATTGACTATAATTGCCTTTGAAGTAAGGGATCTAACATTAAGTAGCCCTATTTGGAGATGTGAGGTATCATGATCTCTTTCAATACTGACAGGAATGGAGGTGGTCTTTATCCTAGTGAGATTGCTAAGGCGAACACCGCCATGTTTAGTTTTGCCCAACCTAGGTCGAGGCACAGACACGGTCTCAATGGTGATAGCTGAGCTGACTACACTGACTGTGCTAGTGGCAGACTCCACTATGCTGGCAGGCTGGCTAACAGCCTGCTGCCTGGCCTGCACCCTATCACATTGTGGAGCTAGAGGAGTTAGAGCCCTGTCGATGTTGGTAGATAAGATGAGAGCACCCCTCCAGCTAGGATGGAGTCCGTCACTCCTCAGCAGGTCAGGCTTGGTCCTGTTTGTGTGTGAGTCCCAGAAAGAGGGCCAATTATCTACAAATTCTATCTTTTGGGAGGGGCAGAAAACAGTTTTCAACCAGCGATTGAGTTGTGAGACTCTGCTGTAGAGCTCATCACTCCCCCTAACTGGGAGGGGGCCATTCAGTGTTCATATCTTTCTCTCTCAGAGCATAAGCTCCCCGTCAGCGCCCGGCAGTCCATCATCTCAGAGAAGAGTGACGCAACACCCCCCTACCACTCCTCCCCCCGCCCCTCTCTCTCTCACTCCTCGCCCCGCGCCTCCTTCTACGCCTCCCAGAATGCTTTGGGGCGTGGCGGTGACGGGGAGTTGCTGTCCTTCAGTCTGGACGACACCTTCAGAGAGATGAATGAGTTCCAGGAAGACCCACCCCTTTTCCTGGAGGAGGGGAGTTGGGAGGGGGTGGATCCAGAGCTCTGTGACCCAACCCTGACTCTGCTCAACATGCATCACTTCCAGGTGAGAGGTCAAAGAACCACTGTTTTGAAATTGAAGAGATTTAGGGGTTTGCGTCTGGTTTGTATAGTTGTGTTTGTATTTTAATTCACTGTTGATTGTCAATAAAGTAATCTATTATATTCATTTTCAATCCTCTCCTCTCCTCTCTCCTCTCCTCTCCTCTCCTCTCCTCTCCTCTCCTCTCCTCTCCTCTCCTCTCCTCTCCTCTCCTCTCCTCTCCTCTCCTCTCCTCTCCTCTCCTCTCCTCTCCTCTCCTCTCCTCTCCTCTCCTCTCCTCTCCTCTCCTCCAGGAGGACTTCCTGCCCCTCTATGACCTAAACCACTCCTTCCTGTGGCTGACGTTCTCAGGACAGAGTGAGGATGAGTTACTGGGCCATCTGGAGATTGTCAGGGAGGGGGCCAAGAGAACGGGCATGGCCTGGGCACACCGACGGGCATGCTTCCTACTGGGGAGGCTCTGCGCCAAGAAGCTCAAGTACTCCCAGGTAGGGCAGAAGGGAGGAACCCTGGAGTATGTACACATGCACACACACATTTACGCATACACACACAAACACACATACATAATATGTTCATTTAAGAGCACATAAGAGCACTAAAAGTTCATTTAAGAGCACACATATGAGTGTGCTCTTAAATGAACTTAAATGTTAATCTCCCATCCCTCTCTCCCAGGCCCGTGTGTATTACGAGGAAGCCCTTGGCGTCTCTGTTGACGGTTTCTCTGACCTCCCTCTCCTCATCGCCCTGTACACCAACCTCACAGCCATCTACCTCAAACAGAAGATGGCCGACAAGCTGCCCCCGACCCTGGAGAAGGCCAGTGCTCTGCTCCTCTGTCTCCCCAGACACACCTTCACCTCCCTGGATGAGTTTGAGCTGCTGATGCTGGTGCTGCGGAGGTCTGTGGTGGAAGGGGACAAACACCTGGAGGCACGGGTCTGTTACCTCACCGCCAGCCTCTTCCTCCTCCTTAGGTTGGTGTTGTCTGTGTTGTCAATGCTCCCAAATGGCATCCAATTCCCTATATGGTGCAATTATTTTGACCAGGTCCCATAGTGCTCTGGTCAAATATGGTGCACTATATAGTGAATAGGGTGCCATGTTGGACACACTCTGTGTCCTTTGTTTTGATATATCTGTGAAAAATTTGTTATAAATCAAATATATAGTTATTATTTGTACGATTATTAATACAGAAAGATAGATGACGCCCTGCCCTTCGTGGAGCGCCTCCAGTTCCTCACCGTTACCCTGTCTGCTGAGGAGGGGCGCCCCATCGCCCCCCTGGACCTCAACTGGCTCCTGTCCCGGCTCTACCACCGTAAATACATGCCCTACCTGGCCCTGGCATCACTCAGCCTTGACTCTGGACAGGATCACTCACTACAAGACGCCTTCCACAGGATAGAACTGTTCAGCAGGAACTCGGTAGGCTACGGTTTGTTTGTTAGGTCATCACATTCTAATATTCCAAAAACAAATGACATATTGATACAAAGTATACAACAGACACATTGGAAATATCCGACACACAAACCAAAAAATTTGAAATAACATATCGTTCTTTAAATGTTTTACATGTACATTTTCCATAGGTGCGTCTGAATCCGCGATGGAAAGAGGGGACGTCTCTCCTCCCCGCCCAGATCGTGGTGTATCTTCAGCAGGCTCTGGCCATTGCGGAGCGGGGTGAGGACCTTAAGACCCAGAGGGACCTGTGTCTGGGCTTGGCCTGTGTGTACCAGCAACACGGCGCCCTGGTGAAGGCCCTGCCCTGTGCCCAGCAGGCTGTACAGACCGGGGGAGGTATCAACGAGGAGGAGGGGTTCGAGGCTTCAGTACTGCTGGGATGGTTGTTAGTCCTGACGGGAGAGCCTGAGAGGGCACAGCACACCCTGCAGCCACTACTGCAGTCTCTACAGGTAACTACAGCCTCTACAGGTAACCACAGTCTCTACAGGTAACTACAGCCTCTACGGGTAACTACAGTCTCTGCAGGTAACTACAGTCTCTGCAGGTAACTACAGTCAGTCTCTATGGGTAACTACAGTCAGTCTCTACAGGTAACTACAGTCTCTACAGGTAACTACAGCGTCTACAGGTAACTACAGTCTCTACAGGTAACTGCAGTCTCTACGGTTAACTACAGTCTCTACGGGTAACTACAGTCAGTCTCTATGGGTAACTACAGTCAGTCTCTACAGGTAACTACAGTCTCTACAGGTAACTACAGTGTCTACAGGTAACTACAGCGTCTACAGGTAACTACAGTCTCTACAGGTAACTACAGTCTCTACGGTTAACTACAGTCTCTACGGGTAACTACAGTCTCTGCAGGTAACTACAGTGTCTACAGGTAACTACAGTCAGTCTCTACAGGTAACTACAGTCTCTACAGGTAACTACAGCGTCTACAGGTAACTACAGTCTCTACAGGTAACTACAGTCTCTACAGATAACTACGGTCTCTACAGGTAACTACGGTCTCTACAGGTAACTACAGTCTCTACAGGTAACTACAGTGTCTACAGGTAACTACAGTCTCTACAGGTAACTACAGCGTCTACAGGTAACTACAGTCTCTACAGGTAACTACAGTCTCTACAGATAACTACGGTCTCTACAGGTAACTACAGTCTCTACAGGTAACTACAGTCTCTACGGTTAACTACAGTCTCTACAGGTAACTACAGTCTCTACAGGTAACTACGGTCTCTACAGGTAACTACAGTCTCTACAGGTAACTACAGTGTCTACAGGTAACTACAGTCTCTACAGGTAACTACAGTCTCTACAGGTAACTACAGTGTCTACAGGTAACTACAGTCTCTACAGGTAACTACAGTGTCTACATATAACTACAGTCTCTACAGGTAACTATGGTCTCTACAGGTAACTATTAAAGGTAACTAACTACATTACAGATATCTCTAAACTATTGTGAGTATTATTACCATAGTCAACATTGACCCCTAGTCCTCATCCACTGTACACTTGTTTAGCTCTGAAAGAACTGGTCAGATGTAAGGAACAAGGTAGCAGCTCTGCCTTGCCACCTGCTCGTGTTACAGTAGTTTTTAACAGGACTTGTAAAGATCTTGTAATCAATGAATCAATCATACCTCTATCTCCTCTCCTTTCTATCAGGGAACCGACAGCCCGACCCAGAGGGGAGTGGTCCACAACCTGCTGGCTCTGTGTCTGCGGCAACAGGGTCGCATCGCAGAGGCCGGAAGCCACCTCCACCACGCCCTCACCATCTCCAGGGAGAGTGGCAACCAGAGGAACCAGGCCCTGGCCCTCGCCAACCTAGGCTGCCTGGCACTGGGCGTGGGGGCACCCACACTGGCAGAACGATTCCTATTCAGGTCAGCAAGGAGGGAGGGTGTGTGGGGTGGATGGGGCAGTGGGTCAGTTGTGTGTGTGTGTGAACAGTAGGTGGATGCTTACATCCATGAGTGTTACGTTTGAAATATTATTAATTCTTTACAGTTCATGTTAGAATGTTAGTGTCTGTATCTACATGGTTGTAACCTGCTGAGTGAGACTGGTCTGTATCTACATGGTTGTAACCTGCTGAGTGAGACTGGTCTGTATCTACATGGTTGTAACCTGCTGAGTGAGACTGGTCTGTATCTACATGGTTGTAACCTGCTGAGTGAGACTGGTCTGTATCTACATGGTTGTAACCTGCTGAGTGAGACTGGTCTGTATCTACATGGTTGTAACCTGCTGAGTGAGACTGGTCTGTATCTACATGGTTGAAACCTGCTGAGTGAGACTGGTCTGTATCTACATGGTTGTAACCTGCTGAGTGAGACTGGTCTGTATCTACATGGTTGTAACCTGCTGAGTGAGACTGGTCTGTATCTACATGGTTGTAACCTGCTGAGTGAGACTGGTCTGTATCTACATGGTTGTAACCTGCTGAGTGAGACTGGTCTGTATCTACATGGTTGTAACCTGCTGAGTGAGACTGGTCTTTATATCTACATGGTTGTAACCTGCTGAGTGATACTGGTCTGTATCTACATGGTTGTAACCTGCTGAGTGAGACTGGTCTGTATCTACATGGTTGTAAACTGCTGAGTGAGACTGGTCTGTATCTACATGGTTGTAACCTGCTGAGTGAGACTGGTCTGTATATCTACATGGTTGTAACCCGTTGAATGAGTGGAACTGTTTTCTACTGTATTTCCCTCAGGTCTCTGTGGTTGTTCCTGGAGATCTGGGAGAGTCCCGTTGACGAGGAGCACGTCCAGACCTACCTATGGCTGGGGCGGAGCTACAAGGACAGGGGGAGGAGCCAGGACGTCAGGCTGTGTTTTGAGATGGGCCTCCTCATATCCCTCCAGGCCAGGAACCTCCATAGTGAGTTACCTTAACCCTAACCCTCCAGGCCAGGAACCTCCATAGTGTGTTACCTTAACCCTAACCCTCCACGCTAGGAACCTCCATAGTGAGTTACCTTAACCCTAACCCTCCAGGCCAGGAACCTCCATAGTGAGTTACCTTAACCCTAACCCTCCACGCCAGGAACCTCCATAGTGAGTTACCTTGACCCTAACCCTCCAGGCCAGGAACCTCCATAGTGAGTTACCTTAACCCTAACCCTCCAGGCCAGGAACCTCCATAGTGAGTTACCTTGACCCTAACCCTCCAGGCCAGGACTCTCCATAGTGAGTTACCTTGACCCTAACCCTCCAGGCCAGGACTCTCCATAGTGAGTTACCTTGACCCTAACCCTCCAGGCCAGGACTCTCCATAGTGAGTTACCTTAACCCTAAACCCTCCAGGCCAGGAACCTCCATAGTGAGTTACCTTAACCCTAACCCTCCAGGCCAGGAACCTCCATAGTGAGTTACCTTAACCCTAACCCTCCAGGCCAGGAACCTCCATAGTGAGTTACCTTAACCCTAACCCTCCAGGCCAGGAACCTCCATAGTGAGTTACCTTGACCCTAACCCTCCAGGCCAGGACTCTCCATAGTGAGTTACCTTGACCCTAACCCTCCAGGCCAGGACTCTCCATAGTGAGTTACCTTGACCCTAACCCTCCAGGCCAGGAACCTCCATAGTGAGTTACCTTGACCCTAACCCTCCAGGCCAGGAACCTCCATAGTGAGTTACCTTGACCCTAACCCTCCAGGCCAGGAACCTCCATAGTGAGTTACCTTGACCCTAACCCTCCAGGCCAGGACTCTCCATAGTGAGTTACCTTGACCCTAACCCTCCAGGCCAGGACTCTCCATAGTGAGTTACCTTGACCCTAACCCTCCAGGCCAGGAACCTCCATAGTGAGTTACCTTGACCCTAACCCTCCAGGCCAGGAACCTCCATAGTGAGTTACCTTGACCCTAACCCTCCAGGCCAGGACTCTCCATAGTGAGTTACCTTAACCCTAACCCTCCAGGCCAGGAACCTCCATAGTGAGTTACCTTAACCCTAACCCTCCAGGCCAGGAACCTCCATAGTGAGTTACCTTGACCCTAACCCTCCAGGCCAGGACTCTCCATAGTGAGTTACCTTGACCCTAACCCTCCAGGCCAGGACTCTCCATAGTGAGTTACCTTGACCCTAACCCTCCAGGCCAGGACTCTCCATAGTGAGTTACCTTGACCCTAACCCTCCAGGCCAGGAACCTCCATAGTGAGTTACCTTAACCCTAACCCTCCAGGCCAGGAACCTCCATAGTGAGTTACCTTAACCCTAACCCTCCAGGCCAGGAACCTCCATAGTGAGTTACCTTAACCCTAACCCTCCAGGCCAGGAACCTCCATAGTGAGTTACCTTAACCCTAACCCTCCAGGCCAGGAACCTCCATAGTGAGTTACCTTGACCCTAACCCTCCAGGCCAGGAACCTCCATAGTGAGTTACCTTGACCCTAACCCTCCAGGCCAGGAACCTCCATAGTGAGTTACCTTGACCCTAACCCTCCAGGCCAGGAACCTCCATAGTGAGTTACCTTGACCCTAACCCTCCAGGCCAGGACTCTCCATAGTGAGTTACCTTGACCCTAACCCTCCAGGCCAGGACTCTCCATAGTGAGTTACCTTGACCCTAACCCTCCAGGCCAGGAACCTCCATAGTGAGTTACCTTGACCCTAACCCTCCAGGCCAGGAACCTCCATAGTGAGTTACCTTAACCCTAACCCTCCAGGCCAGGACTCTCCATAGTGAGTTACCTTAACCCTAACCCTCCAGGCCAGGACTCTCCATAGTGAGTTACCTTAACCCTAACCCTCCAGGCCAGGAACCTCCATAGTGAGTTACCTTAACCCTAACCCTCCAGGCCAGGAACCTCCATAGTGAGTTACCTTAACCCTAACCCTCCAGGCCAGGAACCTCCATAGTGAGTTACCTTAACCCTAACCCTCCAGGCCAGGACTCTCCATAGTGAGTTACCTTGACCCTAACCCTCCAGGCCAGGACTCTCCATAGTGAGTTACCTTGACCCTAACCCTCCAGGCCAGGAACCTCCATAGTGAGTTACCTTGACCCTAACCCTCCAGGCCAGGACTCTCCATAGTGAGTTACCTTGACCCTAACCCTCCAGGCCAGGACTCTCCATAGTGAGTTACCTTAACCCTAACCCTCCAGGCCAGGACTCTCCATAGTGAGTTACCTTGACCCTAACCCTCCAGGCCAGGACTCTCCATAGTGAGTTACCTTGACCCTAACCCTCCAGGCCAGGACTCTCCATAGTGAGTTACCTTAACCCTAACCCTCCAGGCCAGGACTCTCCATAGTGAGTTACCTTGACCCTAACCCTCCAGGCCAGGACTCTCCATAGTGAGTTACCTTAACCCTAAACCCTCCAGGCCAGGAACCTCCATAGTGAGTTACCTTGACCCTAACCCTCCAGGCCAGGAACCTCCATAGTGAGTTACCTTGACCCTAACCCTCCAGGCCAGGAACCTCCATAGTGAGTTACCTTAACCCTAACCCTCCAGGCCAGGAACCTCCATAGTGAGTTACCTTAACCCTAACCCTCCAGGCCAGGAACCTCCATAGTGAGTTACCTTAACCCTAAACCCTCCAGGCCAGGAACCTCCATAGTGAGTTACCTTGACCCTAACCCTCCAGGCCAGGAACCTCCATAGTGAGTTACCTTAACCCTAACCCTCCAGGCCAGGAACCTCCATAGTGAGTTACCTTAACCCTAACCCTCCAGGCCAGGAACCTCCATAGTGAGTTACCTTGACCCTAACCCTCCAGGCCAGGAACCTCCATAGTGAGTTACCTTGACCCTAACCCTCCAGGCCAGGAACCTCCATAGTGAGTTACCTTAACCCTAACCCTCCAGGCCAGGACTCTCCATAGTGAGTTACCTTAACCCTAACCCTCCAGGCCAGGAACCTCCATAGTGAGTTACCTTGACCCTAACCCTCCAGGCCAGGACTCTCCATAGTGAGTTACCTTAACCCTAACCCTCCAGGCCAGGACTCTCCATAGTGAGTTACCTTAACCCTAACCCTCCAGGCCAGGAACCTCCATAGTGAGTTACCTTGACCCTAACCCTCCAGGCCAGGACTCTCCATAGTGAGTTACCTTGACCCTAACCCTCCAGGCCAGGAACCTCCATAGTGAGTTACCTTGACCCTAACCCTCCAGGCCAGGACTCTCCATAGTGAGTTACCTTGACCCTAACCCTCCAGGCCAGGACTCTCCATAGTGAGTTACCTTGACCCTAACCCTCCAGGCCAGGAACTGACACGTTTAATAATACTGTCAAAACTAACCCTAATCCAAAACCTAACATTAACGCTAGTTCAACCAAACTATGAAAGACAACAATCAATGACGATTATTGCATGTTAATCAAAAGTAGCCACTATCAGTCCTCTGTCCTCTCTCTCTCTCTAGGTCAGATGGTGGTGGCTAAAGTCCTGAGTCGTCACTATGCCGACGTGCTGCTGTATGGACAGAGTATCCTCTACTATGAGCACTGTGTGTCTGTGTCCAGGGACCTGAAGGACAAGAGACTAGAGGGAGAATATCTAGAGATCCTCAGTAGCCTCTACCTGTCCCTCAATACTGAGAAGTAGGTTAATATATCTGTCTGTCTGTCTCTACCTCTCCCTCAATACTGAGAAGTAGGTTTATATATCTGTCTGTCTCTACCTCTCCCTCAATACTGAGAAGTAGGTTTATATATCTGTCTGTCTTTCTCTACCTCTCCCTCAATACTGAGAAGTAGGTTAATATATCTGTCTGTCTTTCTCTACCTCTCCCTCAATATTGAGAAGTAGGTTAATATATCTGTCTGTCTGTCTCTACCTCTCCCTCAATACTGAGAAGTAGGTTAATATATCTGTCTTTCTGTCTCTACCTCTCCCTCAATACTGAGAAGTAGGTTTATATATCTGTCTGTCTCTACCTGTCCCTCAATACTGAGAAGTAGGTTAATATATCTGTCTGTCTGTCTCTCTACCTCTCCCTCAATACTGAGAAGTAGGTTTGTATATATGTCTGTCTGTCTCTACCTGTCCCTCAATACTGAGAAGTAGGTTTGTATATCTGTCTGTCTCTACCTGTCCCTCAATACTGAGAAGTAGGTTTGTATATATGTCTGTCTGTCTCTCTACCTCTCCCTCAATACTGAGAAGTAGGTTTGTATATCACTGTCTGTCTCTACCTGTCCCTCAATACTGAGAAGTAGGTTTGTATATCTGTCTGTCTGTCTCTCTACCTCTCCCTCAATACTGAGAAGTAGGTTTGTATATCACTGTCTGTCTCTACCTGTCCCTCAATACTGAGAAGTAGGTTTGTATATCTGTCTCAATTCTGATCTCTCTCTCTCTGTCTTTCACGCTGTGTCTCTCTCTCCCTATCAACACTGCAAAATAACTTATTTGGAGTGAATTACTGTTTTGCTATTCTCAGGTCTTCGAGGAAGTCACTGGCCTACACTAAGCAGTGTCTGAGGATTAATAAAGTTCTTCATTTCAAACAGATCATCGAGGAAGTCTCTGGACTACAGTAAGCAGAGTCTGCGTATCTCCATTGACTTGGGGAAGAGAGAGGAAGAGTCAGAGACGTGGCTTCAGGTGGGACGCATCTACTACCTCATCCGTGAAGACGAACTGGCGGACATGTACCTACAGGTGAGTCCAGAGAGAAAGGGGGAAAATAGAAAGGGGGAATAAAGAAAGGGGGAATAGAGAAAGGGGGAAGAGAGAAAGGGGGAATAGAGAAAGGGGGAATAGAGAAAGGGAGAAGAGAGAAAGGGGGAATAGAGAAAGGGAGAAGAGAGAAAGGGGGAATAGAGAAAGGGGGAAGAGAGAAAGGGGGAATAGAGAAAGGGGGAAGAGAGAAAGGGGGAATAGAGAAAGGGGGAAGAGAGAAAGGGGGAATAGAGAAAGGGGGAATAGAGAAAGGGAGAAGAGAGAAAGGGGGAATAGAGAAAGGGGGAAGAGAGAAAGGGGGAATAGAGAAAGGGGGAATAGAGAAAGGGAGAAGAGAGAAAGGGACAGAGCGAAATCTATTACCTCATCCACAAAGATTAACTGGTTGACCTGTACCACCATGAGAGAGGGGAAGGAACGGAGGAGAAGAAGTAGAGAAGGCAAAGAGGAGAATGAAAGATAGAAGAGGAGAGAAAGAAGGAAGTAAATTAGTCTCTCTATGTGTGTCTGCATGAACATGAACATTATGGACTCTTATCAGTCAACAACCACAGTGATAACCATCTTCTCCCCATACCTGACCTATAATCACACTGGATCATATCATCTTCATAACACGTTTTATCATATGATGTCACAATATCTGTCTCTCTATAAACCTTGTTTACAACATCCTGCGTTGCATGATCCAAATGCCAAACAAGAAGGTAAGAGTTTAATGAAGTATATGCCACATGTTACTGGTACTTTGGCATTTTCCAAAATGTAAATACCATACGAGATGTTCCCCCCTTAATATGATGTTCCCCCCTTAATATGGTGGTGTATTGATTATGGATTGATTCTGATTGACTTGCAGGCAGCGGTGAAGACAGCCCTGAGGATGAATGACCCTCGCTTCGCCATGAGTATCTACGAGGAGGCAGGAGATATCTTCTTCAAAGGCCACAGGAACAGACTGGCGTCACTGCCCTTCTACAGGGTGTGGATGAGGGGATGTTATTGAATTGAACTTTATTGATCACCAGAGGAGGAAATGAGGTTGTGGAGGGTCCATCTCCTCCATGAGATTACAGATTGTTATGACTTATTGGTAACATGTATTTCAAAGTTACTGTATAATAGTTTCAGTTCAATTGGAAAATGAGTGACACATACGATTTTAATTGGACTAGTGTGCCATTTTACACACATTTATAACAGGCTTTATACCATGGCCTGAGCCTGTTAAAAGCAACACATTATGACACCAGTGGTTCTCTACTCTTGTTTTAGGACGGCAGTCTCCCGTTTGCTCGGAGCATCCATGACGTCCACTCAGAGTTCAGACTGCTGAGTAAACTGACTGAACTACTGATGACCCAGGAAGAGTATGAAGAGGCTCTACAGTACGCCATTCTGGCTGTACAGATCAGTACCAAAACAGGTAATGTAGGGAGGGAGGGAGGGAGGGAGGGAGGGAGGGACACTTTTATTACCTGGACCGGGATTTGAAGCAGCAACCCTTCAGCTTCCAGCTACTGGTCTGCTTCCTATAACCAGGACAACCAATCTTGGTTTGAATCTGTTCATTCCATTCATGTAGATAACCATCCTGTGATGTTATTGTCCTCCAGGTGTGTGTGTGAATGAGCGCGCAGCGTACCACCGTCTGGCTACAGTGTACTACAGTCTGGAGCAGTATGAGATGACAGAGAACTACTACCTCAAGTCTCTGTCTCTCAGCCCTGCTGTACTGCAGCACCCCCTGGAGGCTAGATACTACACCAAGCTCTACTGCAGGCTGGGGGATCTGACCCTGCACAAACTAAAGGTAAAGGCCCCAGCTCTGAAGGGCAGAAGTACTGCTGATTGTCTTTACTATCGGTAGTTCATTCATCTGTATAGGCTTTCCAGTTTAATAGCACTACAGCATGTGAGAGAGGAGAGAGAGATAGCAGTGGTGGAAAAAGTACCCAATTGTCATTCTTGAGTAAAAGTAAAGATACCTTAACCGAAAATTACTCAAGTAAAAGTGAAAGTCACCCAGTAAAATACTACTTGAGTAAAAATCTAATGATTTTCTTGTTTTTTAAATTTACAGATAGTCAGGAGGGGCACACTACAACACTCAGACAAAATTTACAAATTAAGCATTTATGTTTAGTGAGTCCTCCAAATCAGAGTCAGTAGGGATAAGCATATCAAGGCACAAGGCGTGACCACATGCAGACACAGGAGGCAGATGGTTGGAGTCTTACAATGTTTATTCATCCGAAGGGGTAGGCAAGAGAAGGGTCGTGGACAGGCAAAAAGGTCAAAACCAGATCAGTCCAGGAGGTATAGAGTGGCAGACAGGCTCGTGGTCAAGGCAGGCAGAATGGTCTGAAAGTCCAGAAACAGGCAAAGGTCAAAACCAGGAGGACTAGAATAAGGAGAATGCAAAAAGCAGGAGAACGAGAAAAACGCTGGTTGACTTGGAAACATACAAGACGAACTGTCAGAGAGACATGAAACACAGGGATAAATACACTGGGAAAAATAAGCGACACCAGGAGGGGGTGGAGACAATCACGAGGACAGGTGAAACAGATCAGGGTGTGACAATCAGGGATGTTCTCTTGATAAGTGCTTGAATTAGACCATTTTCCTGTCCTGCTAAGCATTCAAAATATAACGAGTACTTTTGGGTGTCAGGGAAAATGTATGGAGTAAAAAGTACAGATTTTCTTTAGGAATGTAGTGAAGTAAAAGTAAAAGTTGTCAAAAATATAAATAGTAAAGTACAGATACTCCAAAAAACGACTTAAGTAGTACTTTAAAGTATTTTTACTTAAGTACTTTACACCACTGATAGATAGTAACAAACCCTTTAAAGCTATTAATGAATACATTACCTAAAAGGCCAATTATTCCCAACACCTCTGTCCTCCTCCTCTCCCCCCATACCCCCCCCCCTCCCTCCTCTCCTCCATCTCCCCCACCCTCCTTCTCCCCAGGATGCCTATGACTCGGTGGGCTACTTCCAGCTGGCTCTAGCTGCTGCCCTGGAGGACCGTGCCAACCCGCAGGCGCTGTATGTGGTCTACATGAAGCTGGCAGAGATCCATGCCAACCATATGCCAGACCCACTCCTCTGCCAGGCTTACAGGGAAAGAGCACAGAGCCTGAGGAGGGAACTCTCTGGGCTGGAAGAGATGGATGGGAGGGAAGGAGAGACAGAGGAGTGGAGAGGAGAGATGGAGGGCAAAGGAGAGACAGAGACAGAGGGAAGAGAAGAGACAGAGGGAAGAGAAGAGACAGAGGGAAGAGGAGAGATGGAGGGGAGAGGAGAGACAGAGACAGAGGGAAGAGAAGAGACAGAGGGAAGAGAAGAGACGGAGGGCAGAGGAGAGATGGAGGGGAGAGGAGAGACAGAGACAGAGGGAAGAGGAGAGATGGAGGGGAGAGGAGAGACAGAGACAGAGGGAAGAGAAGAGACAGAGGGAAGAGAAGAGACGGAGGGCAGAGGAGAGATGGAGGGGAGAGGAGAGACAGAGACAGAGGGAAGAGAAGAGACAGAGGGGAGAGGAGAGACAGAGACAGAGGGAAGAGAAGAGACAGAGGGGAGAGGAGAGACAGAGACAGAGGGAAGAGAAGAGACAGAGGGGAGAGGAGAGATGGAGGGGAGAGGAGAGACAGAGACAGAGGGGAGAGAAGAGACAGAGGGGAGAGGAGTAGTAACATGTGATACAGACCTGGAGACGAGAAAAACAGTTATGGAGGAGACCGAGTCAGAGACTGGATGCAGTGAGCATACAGATACTATCCCCAAAGAGGCTATTGACATGGACAGTGCACAGAGCCTGAGTTTGGAGCCAGCTGGACTACAGGACATGGAGGGGAGAGACACAGAGGGACAACACACAGGACTTGGAGACATGGAGAGGGGAGACACAGAGGGACAACACACAGGACTTGGAGACACAGAGAGGGGAGACACAGAGGGACAACACACAGGACTTGGAGACACAGAGAGGGGAGAGACAGAGATAGGACACCCAGACACTACAGAGAAACAGCATCCAGTTACCAAAAAGAGAGAACCAGAGACTGAGACTGGATGTGGTGACTCTATCGTTGCAGAAGCAAATTCCAAAGATGCTAACTGTAAGGATAGCAGTCACACCAATGCAGATAACCATGAAGCCGATTCTGATGCGTTTAAAATAGACAGAGACACCAGTAACTCAAATCCAGACAAGATCCTCCCATGGGCTACTCACATAGACCAAGACACTGACACTACAGACACAAGCCCTTGTCAAGCAGACGTTGAACACACACAGAATGACTATACAACAACAAGCAGTGCATTTGTAGACACTACAATAACAGAGGACACTGGCAGCATAGACAGAATACCTTGTGACCCTAACAACACTGAGACTATGCCAACAGAAACATGCATCAAACATAGCGACTCAACGGCCACAGACACAGATACAGACACACCCTACAAAGACAGCCCTACAGACAGCAGTCACACATACACAGATACAGACATAGACTCCTCTCAAAGACAGACACAGAGATAACCCACAAAGACGGCCCTACAGACAGCAGTCACACAGACACAGATACAGACATAGACTCCTATCAAAGACAGACACAGAGGTATCTCACAAAGACAGCCCTACAGACAGCAGTCACACATACACAGATACAGACATAGACTCCTCTCAAAGACAGACACAGAGATAACCCACAAAGACAACCCTACAGACAGCAGTCACACAGACACAGATACAGACATAGACTCCTCTCAAAGACAGACACAGAGGTAACCCACAAAGACAGCCCTACAGACAGCAGTCACACAGACACAGATACAGACATAGACTCCTTTCAAAGACAGACACAGAGGTAACCCACAAAGACAGCCCTACAGACAGCAGTCACACAGACACAGATACAGACATAGACTCCTTCCAAAGACAGACACAGAGGTAACCCACAAAGACAGCCCTACAGACATCAGTCACACAGACACAGATACAGACATAGACTCCTTTCAAAGACAGACACAGAGGTAACCCACAAAGACAGCCCTACAGACAGCAGTCACACAGACACAGATACAGACATAGACTCCTTTCAAAGACAGACACATAGGTAACCCACAAAGACAGCCCTACAGACACGGACATGTTGTTGATGTTGAGTGTGAGTAACGTTAGAAAGACAGACAGACGCTGTTCAGCCACAGACTGAGCAGGATGATGATAGATCTGTTCACACCCTCACAGACACTCTCCATAAAGATAGTATCAGTCCTACAGACATCACACAGACAAAGATGTCGGCCATCTTTACTATGGTCTACTGTAGCAATGACAGTGTGTTTTTTTAACATTAATATTATGTCTGTATGTAATTATGAATGCGTAACTTTTCTGTAGTTTACATACTCTGTATATTACAGAGGTTTATCAAGCTTTTGTAAATATGTCGTTTTTATAACTGAATTAAAGTTATGTATGACTTGAGCTTAGTGTTTGTTTTGAATTATTCAGTTGTAAGGATTTGGCAACGAACACTAACATACTGTACAAACTCTAAATAACAAACAGATCATTTCATCTATTCAATATTTCTAAATAGTTTGTTTTTCACTGGCCAATACATAGTACATTTCAGCATATCAGGCCATATTGTCACAGAAATATTAAATGAATAAAGATATTAGGAAAATATCCTAAATTTTTTTATGGAACATTCCAAATACTGTTCGGTCACACCTGCTGGATAGTGCTCCTCTTATAAGTCCACAAACTATCCACGGTGGTGGAGAGTAGGCAGGCAGCGATCATTTGGACATTTTAAATCTAAAAACCAATGGATAATTTGCAACCAACAGGCGGACTTAACGCACAGCACTGGGATTCTGTCACGCCTTGGTCTTAGTGTTTTGTGTTTTCGTTATATATTTGGTCAGGCCAGGGTGTGACAGGGGTTTACATGTTGTATTTCGTATTGGGGTTTGTTGTATTTGGGATCGCGGCTGATTAGGGGTGTTGTATAGGCTAGGCTGCCTGAGGCGGTTCTCAATCAGCTGTCAGGTGATTCTCGTTGCCTCTGATTGGGAACCGTATTTAGGTAGCCTGAGTTTCGCTTTGTCTTTTGTGGGTGATTGTTCCTGTCTCTGTGTAGTGTTCACCAGATAGGCTGTATTAGGTTTCACGTTCCGTTTGTTGTTTTTGTATTTATTAAGTTATTTCATGTATCATCACCTTTTCCTTCATTAAAGAACATGAGTAACCACCACGCTGCATTTCGGTCCGACTCTCTTTCAACAAACGAAGAACACCGTTACAGAATCACCCACCACACACAACCGTGGTTACAGGCAGCGACCGCAGGAAAAGCGAAAGGAGGAATGGACATGGGAGGACGTTATGGACAGCAATTGCATGGAGTATACGACGTGGGAAGAAATCGACAGGTGGGCGGCCGACCCAGAGAGAGTGCAGGAGCCCGCATGGGATTCGCTTGAGCAGTGCGAAGAAGGCTATAGGCGAATGGAGTCGAAAAGGAAAACACGGCGGCGCAGAGCGAAACCCGAAAGTCACCCCAAAAAATGTATTGGGGGGGGGCTCAGGGAGAGAGTGGCAGAGTCAGGAGTCAGACCTGAGCCAACTCTCCCTGTTAATCATGAGGAGCAGCGATATAAGGACTTCTGGTCTTGGGAGATGATATTAGACGGAAGAGGACCCTGGGCTCAGCCTGGTGAATATCGCCGCCCCAAGGAGGAAGCAGAGGCAGCAGGAGATAGGAGCCGGCGATACCAGGGAACACGGTTGGCAAGGAAGCCCGAGAAGCAACCCCAAAAAATTATTGGGGGGGGGGCTTACAGGGAGTATGGCTATGCCAGGTAGGAGACCTGTGCAAACTCCCTGTGCTTTCCGGTGGGCTAGAGAGACCGGGCAGACACCGTGTTATGCTATGGAGCGCACGGTGTCTCCAGTGGGGGTGCATAGCCCGGTACTGTTCATACCAGCCCTTCGTATTTGCCGGGCTAGAGTGGTCAGTAACCCAAAGGTTGCTGGATTGAATCCCCAAACTGACAAGGTACAAATCTGTAATTCTGTCCCTGATTAAGGCCACTGTTAACCCACTGTTCCCCAGGTGCCGAGGATGTAGATTAAGGCAGCCCCCGCACCTCTCTGATTCAGAGGGGTTGGGTTAAATGTGGAAGACACATTTTGGTTGAAGGCATTCAGTTGTACAACTGACTAGGTATCCCCCTTTCCATCCCATTGTGCTACAAGTATTTTAATACTGTCATATGTGTATTTTTCTTCCCTGTAGAACTCCAGTCCTGTGTATCACACATTAATCACTTTCTAATTTGTGTTGTGGTAATAGACAACATTAAGTTCTGACAGGATCACTCAGACGGGTGAGGGCATACAAGCCAACCGCTCAGACGGGTGGCTGCTATGGACTGTCTTCCACTGTCTTCCATTTTCCTACTGACAAATTGACATGCTCCTCGACCACTTACTGGTTTCTGGTCAAGGAGGAGAGAAAACGGAGGAGATTTTTGCCCATATGAGGCCATAGTGGCCAATAGTGGTTGCCAATGAGATCAGCTGTGCATGTGATCTTAGCGCATATTGATGGTTTACTGAGAGATCACCTCTTCATATGGTTCTCAATATTGGTTGCAACTGACGCAATGTTCACATTTCTAATCGCGTGTGATCTTTTATATACAAATATGGAACATGTCAGGCTTATGGGTCAATGCTTGACAACGCTTGAAATGCTACAACATGAAAAAACATTACCAAACATTTGCGGTCTGGCTTCAAATGAGTAGGCAGGAAAGGAGTGTGTGCTCTCCAGTGATTATCCTTATTGGTTTCTCCATCTATTTCTTCATTCAAAATGTTGTGTTAAAAGCCCCTAAAAGAGTCTACACTGTCACGATCAAATGTACATATTGTTGTGTAGTACTGTGTAGTACTTGTGTAGTACTGTGTAGTACTTGTGTAGTACTGTGTAGTACTTCAACCAGTAGAGATCGTTGTTGTGCTGCTTGATTTCACTAAGCCGGTATGTAACCTGTTGTTTCTCCACCTGATGGCAGTATACTATAATGTACTGTATGTCAAGTTCTGGTTCCAGCACCTCTCTATTGGCAAGAGCTTCTGGGGAAAGAGACAGAGGGATGGGGGGGGGGGGGGTTCTCATTAAATAGAAAAGAGTGACTTGAATCACTTGAAGACTGTTTTGCATGCAGAGACCTAAAGGTACTGTCTGAGCTTTAGTGATCAGGACTGTGCATGTTTGTAAGGAAGAAATCAATACTATTGAGTCAGTACCATATTTGGAGAGGGTCACAAATCTTGCTGCACACTGTGGTCTCTCTCTCTCTCTCTCTCTCTCTCTCTCTCTCTCTGTCTCTCACTCACTCACTCACTCACTCACTCACTCTCACTCTCACTCTCATTGTTGTGTTACTATATGCACAGACTTGACTGGCGTCTCTATAAGCCAGGTCAAACAGTGTTTGCATGCAGGGCTGCAGTGACATCCCTCTTTTCTATCCTAGAACTGTTGTACTGCTACCTTGTGTCATCATTCACCAGGGGAAAATGTTCAGAGAACAGTTGCTTTGGGCCTGCCATATTGCCTGTCTTAGGAGATGTGAGGAGACACGTGGTATTAGCAGTGGGCTGTTTTGTTCCAGTGAAAAGAAAATATTTTACACACTCCCCTTTTTACAAAACTGCCAACTCCAGACAACTCCATACAACAGCATCTAAACAGTATGTGGGAGATGTGTGCTGGACATGAGCACATCACATGAGGTGCAGACTGAGTGTGCTGTTTCATCTCTCTCTGTCTCTCTCTCGCTCCCCACTCTCTCCCCCCCTCTCTCCTTCTCCCCCCTCTCTCCTTCTCTCTCATTTTTCATTGTGCTGATACCAGGAAGGCAGTGGGTTGTGTGAGTGACAGCATAGTGGAGGAGTTTTGGAAACACTGTAGTGGTTAGCAGAATAGTGATGACTGGTGCTGAGAGAGGTGGAATTGACCCCCACACTCTTTCTCTCTACATACAACACACACACACACACACCTTTTACAAAGGTGCACAATGTGCTGTACTTTGGAATGCTATTGTGTGACAACTTAAAGACATGCTCCAGCACTTTGTCAACTAGTAATTATGTTTTAAACAAACCTCCCGCTATGGGCTGGATGTGTCAATGTGTAGTTCCTCCATGCAAAACCTATGAGCAGAAATTACTGTCTTACCTCAATTAGCCACAAAATCCCTAGTTTGAAAGCAGATGTTTTCTGGAAGCTGTGCAGTGCCATTTCCCCTAGCGATTCGAGTTCTAGCCAATGAGGCCTCAACCCCTGACGCACACACGTACACACACACAGACACACACACAGACACACACACACACACACACACACACACACACACACACACACACACACACACACACACACACACACACACACACACACACACACACACACACATACACACACACACACACAAGCTCTGAATTTCATTTGGGGTTGATTGACAACGAGATATGGATCCCCTATGAGGGAAAGAAAGCTCTGACCTCTCTCTGTGAACTTACTGTAGCCAAGGCAAATACACGTACAACCTCTTAATTGGCTAAACATCAGCGCTTCATTATGACACTTCCATTGTCTCTTGCTATGTTCCACCCTTCCCTCTGCTGCGATGTCTTCCAGACTGTCGTTTTTGTGTTTGACCATTTTCATAACAATAGAATAGAATGTTCATGACTTAATGTGTACCAAAGATGGTTAAATGAAAGGCAATTTTTTTCACAGAGGAGTAGGAGGAATCTGGTCTGAAACAAGTGGCGGAGAATGCGGGAATGTGACAACGTGGTCAGATTAGGATTGACATTTACGCAGCATCATCATCAGTCCTGGCCCAACAACCGCAACTGGCAGTTCAGGATGAATGCTGGAGGAGCAGTGCCTACAAAATGTCTGAATCAAGGAGGGGGAACGCCTACCGAATCGCATCCAAACAAGTATAAAAAAATGCTAACAGAGGATGTCGACATGGAAACCAGTCATTAATAAAGCTAACGGAGGATGTCGACATGGAAACCAGATTTTAATAAAGCTAACGGAGGATGTCGACATGGAAACCAGATTTTAATAAAGCTAACGGAGGATGTCGACATGGAAACCAGATTTTAATAAAGCTAACGGAGGATGTCTACATGGAAACCAGATTTTAATAAAGCTAACGGAGGATGTCGACATGGAAACCAGTCATTAATAAAGCTAATGGAGGATGTTGACATGGAAACCAGTTCTTAATAAAGCTAATGGAGGATGTTGACATGGAAACCAGTTCTTAATAAAGCTAATGGAGGATGTTGACATGGAAACCAGTTCTTAATAAAGCTAACGGAGGATGTCGACATGGAAACCAGTCATTAATAAAGCTAACGGAGGATGTCGACATGGAAACCAGTTCTTAATAAAGCTAACGGAGGATGAGGACAAGGAAACCAATTTTTAATAAAGCTAATGGAGGATGTCGACATGGAAACCTACTTCTGCACGTTTGAACGGACAGCACTCTGGGAAGGGTGGCCAACGGAGAAGTGGGCGAGTCTTCGGGCCCCGTTCCTGTCCGGAAGGAGTATTATGAACGTAACATCGAACAGGCGGCTAACTACGACGGACTCAAACGGGAGATACTCTGCCGCTATGGGTACAGCCAGGCCCGGTGGACCCAACTGGTCCCCCCGAGCCCAGATGACCTACTGCACATCATCAGGGTATGGCTCCTAACCGACGGATATACCCTCTCCATCGTAGACAAAGTGGTCATGGATCGCTTCTTAAGTGCGCTACCCCACAACATGAAGAGGGCTGTGAGTCTATGCAAGCCCCAGACCTTGTAGGACCCCCTGGAAGCAATGGAGGCTCATCAGAACACTGAGGCCCTGCGGAAGGGTAGCCGGGTTGAGTCGGGGAACCGCCTAAGGGGACGGCCCACAGCTGATGACCGCAGGGGGATAGAGACTAAAGGAGGTGTTTAATGTTTGATATTCCCTGGAGTGTGTAAACCTGTATTTTTTATTAGCATAGCATTTCTGTATGTTTTCTATAGTTATGTTCTTGAAAATCTTTCAATTGACCAATTCGGCCACTCGGAGGCCACTTGGGTACATTTCGGCAAATCGTGAAGGACACCTCGGTGACTTCATACTAAATGTCATGTAGCTTGCTCATTCTTCAAGTTACCATTCTGAAACTTTGCACACACACTGGTGCCATCTTGTGGACGCCATTGGAATTACAATCAGAGTCGTGGGACCTTTCTGTTGCATTTCAAATATGGTGGTAGAAAAAAACAGTTGTTTTGCTTTGTATTTTCTTCTACCAGATCTATGGTGTTATATTCTCCTACATTCAATTCACATTTCCACAAATTTCAAAGTGTTTCCTTTCAAATGCTACCAAGAATATGCGTATCCTTGCTTCAGGGCCTGAGCAACAGGCAGTTAGATTTGGGTATGTCATTTTAGGTGAACATTTAATAAAATTGAGCTATCCCTAAGAAGTTTTAAAGTAACTAGTGATCCATTTGTTAAAGTGGCTAGTGATTGGATCTCCATGCAGGCAGCAACCTCTCTGAGTTATTGATTGCTGTTTAGCAGTCTGATCGCCTTGTGGTAGAAGCTGTTCTTCGTTCTCTCGGTCCCAGCTTTGATGCACCTGTCCTGACCTTGCCTTCTAGATGGTAGCGGTGTGAACAGGCAGTGGCTAGGGTGGTTGTTGTCTTTGATGATCTTTTTGCCTTCCTGTGACAGCAGGTGCTATAGGTGTCAAGTTTGCCCCCGGTGATGCATTGTGCAGACCCCACCAACCTCTGGAGAGCCTTGCGGTTGAGTGCGGAGCAGTTGCCACACCAGGCTGTGATACAGCCCAACAAGATGCTCTCGATTGTGTATCTGTAAAAGTTAGTCAGGGTTTTGGGTGACAAGACACATTTCTTCAGCCTCCTGAGGTTGAAGAAGACACCATCTTGGTGTCTGCTTGAGGGGGAATGTACACAGCTGTGACGATAACTGACGAGAATTCTCTTGGAAAGTAATACGGCCGGCATTTCATTGTGAGGAATTCTAGGCCGGGTGAGCAGAAGCACTTCAGTTCCTGTATGTTGTTATGATTACACCATGAGTCAGTAATCACAAAGCATACACCCCCGCCATTCCTCTTCCCAAAGAGTTGTGTTTATCCTTGTAGGCGCGATTCCGACAACATATCCCGAGAGAGCCATGTTTCTGTGAAATAGAGAATGTTTCAATCTCTGGTGTCTCTCTGGAAGGCCACCCTTGCTCGAATTTTGTCTACCTTGTTGTCAAGAGACTGCGCATTGGCGGGTAGTATACTGGGGAGCGGTGGGCGATGTGAACATCTACGGAGCCTGACCAGGAGGCCGCTCCATCAGCCCCTTCTGCGGCGCTGTTGTCTTGGGTCGGCTTCTGGGATTAGATCCATTGTCCTGGGTGGTAGTCCAAACAGAGGACGTCGCTCTTTTATCCAATAGTTCTTCCTGGCTGTATGTAATAAGACTTAAGATTTCCTGGGGTAAAAAAACTGCAGATTCCTAAGGACTCAAAGCGAGGCGACCATCTCTGTCTGCGCCATCTTGATACATCACATCCACTCTCCACCAACTTCACTGCTCACCTACAAATCTCTCCATGTCCTGGCTCTTTCTTACCTATCTGACATGCTGCACATCTCAATCCCCTGTCACTCACTCTACTCATCTGACTCCGGCTTCCATATCACCCCCAACACTAGACTCCTGGCCACTGGGGACCTTTTCTTCAGTGCCTTCAGCTCAGCTGCACTTCTCTGAAACTCCTGAAACTCCTGGAACATCATCACTCAGACAACACCTATGTCTATTAATGATTTCAAGGTTTTAATATTAACCTACAAGACGTTGCATGGACTTGCTCCCACTGCCATACATGATGTAACCTACACGTACACTACAGTCACAAGACGCAGGCCTCCTAATTGTCCCTAGAATTTCAAAGGAACACCTGGAAGCAGGGCTTTCGCCTATAGACCTCATTTATGGAATGGTCTGCCGATCCATTTGAGAGATGTAGTCTCGGTCTCAACCTATAAGTCTCTTCAATAGGTCCTATGATTGTGGCTCTATAGTGTGAATGTGAACGGCAAGGCACTTGCTGTCTCTGCCTGGCCGGCTTTCTACTCACCCCTGGGATTCTGTGCCTCTGACCCTCTTCCGGAGGCTATGCTTGGGCTTGTCTCATGGTAGTAAGTTAGGGGTCTGTTGATTTCCCTTGAGTGGTTTGGGGGTGTGCTTTGGCAAAGTGGGTGGTGTTTATCCTGCCTGATTGGCCCTGTCCGGGAGTCATTATGAATGGGGCCACAGTTTCCCAATCCCCCTGTCTCAGTCCCCAGTAACTACGCTGAAATAGCCTATTTATCGGGGGCTAGGGTCAGTCTGTCCTATCTGGTGTACAGTTGTGGCCAAAAGTTTTGAGAATGACACAAATATTAATTTTCACAAAGTTTGCTACTTCAGTGTATTTAGATAATTTTGTCAGATGTTACTATGGAATACTGAAGTATAATTATAAGCATTTCATAAGTGTCAAAGGCTTTTATTGACAATTAGATGACGTTGATGAAAAGAGTCAATATTTGCAGTGTTGACCCTTCTTTTTCAAAACCTCTGCAATCCGCCCTGGCATGCTGTCAATTAACTTCTGGGCCATATTCTGACTGATGGCAGCCCATTCTTGCATAATCAATGCTTGGAGTTTGTCAGAATTTGTGGGGTTTTGTTTGTCCACCTGCCACTTGAGGATTGACCACAAGTTCTCAATGGGATTAAGGTCTGGGGAGTTTCCTGGCCATGGACCCAAAATATCAATGTTTGGTTCCCTTAGCCACTTAGTTACAGTGGGGAGAACAAGTATTTGATACACTCCCGATTTTGCAGGTTTTCCTACTTACAAAGCATGTAGAGGTCTGTAATTTTTATAGGTATACTTCAACTGCGAGAGACAGAATCTAAAACATTAAGTAATTAATTTGTATTTTATTACATGACATAAGTATTTTAGATTCCGTCTCTCACAGTTGAAGTGTAACCATAAAAAAAACTTATTTGAATGACAATACAGTGCCACCGACGCGATCCGCTACCGAAGACTGTGGGCTCTCCTTCTCCGTGGCCGACATGAGTAAAACATTTAAACGTGTTAACCCTCGCAAGGCTGCTGACCCAGACGGCATCCCTAGCCGCGTCCTCAGAGCATGGGCAGACCAGCTGGCTGGTGTGTTTACGGACATATTCAATCAATCCCTATCCCAGTCCACTGTCCCCACATGCTTGAAGATGGCCACCATTGTTCCTGTTCCCAAGAAAGCAAAGGTAACTGAATTAAATGACTATCGCCCCGTAGCACTCACTTCTGTCATCATGAAGTTCTTTGAGAGACTAGTCAAGCATCATATCACCTCTACCCTACCTGTCACCCTAGACCCACTTCAATTTGCTTAATGGCCCAATAGGTCCACAGATGATGGAATTGCCATCACACTGCACACTACCCTATCCAATCTGGACAAGAGGAATACCTATGTAAGAATGCTGTTCATTGACTACAACTCAGCATTCAACACCACAGTACCCTCCAACTCATCAAACTCAGGAGGCTGAAGAAATTCGGCTTGTCACCAAAAGCACTCACAAACTTCTACAGATTTACTTTCTGAAGACACTGTATATTTAAAAACAAATGGTTGTTTCTCTGTAATACTACTAGCTAGCAAACCATTTTATGAAGTTGTCTTTAGCTAGCTAGGTCCCCATCTCCCGACCTCATAACTAGCTCCCGACCTCATCATAAGCTATTTCAGGCTATTAATCAAGTTCGAGTAGCTTGTCTAACTATCTTAGCTGGCATTCCTGCAGGCAAGATTGGTAGACTTTAGAAAAGCAAGCAATTACTAAATTTACTGAAAAAGACACAGATTTCTTTCAAACGTTTATCCAGATTTTAGCAGTGAAGCATATTTTGTTTCCTTAATAAAGAAATAACCACCAGTCAGCAGCATACAGACAGCACAAGAGGTATGCTTAGATATGCAGGAAAATATAAATATTTTTGAAATAGAGTTAAGCATAATAACTATTGTTCTAGATCGCAGGAAATAGCTGTTTCAGGTGTTTGAAAAATGCAACATTCTCCAATTTATGGATTGGGGGCACCCCCCAGCCACCCTCACTTACTTTGTGCCCCCTCAGATTTTTGGGGTGCATGACGCCCCTGTGTGTGTGTGTGCCAGCTGTGACTGTGACCCACCCTCAGTGTTTCTGCTCTGTATAGCTCTGCTTGTTTGAGCAGAGAGCTGATTATTACAACAACACATTTTCACAAACACTGGATAGCTTTAATCTCAGGTTTTACAGATGATGTATTCTGGTTGATAAACATATGATGTATACTGTAGTGTAGTCAAAACATGTAAAGATGTCTGTTGAAAACTTCCCATAAGCAACAGTGAGTCATGTTCTGTATTTATCCTATTGGGTACTGAACATTGAAAGGACCTCAAAGTCTTTCAGTGTTGACTTTCTTCATTGAAATATTTCAAAGAAAATTATAAAAAGTATATAATTGGATATGTTGGACTGTTGGAAATGTTACTTAAGTATAGCTTTGGATTTTTTATCAAATTCAGTGAAACAGAAAGCCAGCCATAAACTAAAAAAAGAGGTCCTAGAACTCCTGTTGTGAAGACCTGGGGAGGTAATGGAGGCTTTGCTGACTTGCCAGGAGCATCAGTGATGACACACACACACACAAACAGAGATTGATGAGCAGTCAGAGGTACTCATCAGCAGGTTAAATAATGAATGAGTTACATTAACTTCACTCCACTGTCATCACATCTCAAAAGGAGCCATTTCCCTCCTCTCTGATTCACAGAACTGGCTTGAGAGTAGTAAAGAATACGGTAGGAAGGACAAACTCAACATAGACACTTGGGACCAGTTTCCTGCTTAATGGAGAATCCTTTTTGAAAGTGCTCTTTAGACCAGGAATACTGTATCATACTTAATTGAGAATCCCTGTTGAAAGTGCTCTTTAGACCAGAAATAGGCTTGGCCTGGTGTCTGGGAAACGAGTCATATCCTACTTGTGAAGAAAGGAAGGATACATTTTTAAAAGTTTTCAAAAGTCTAAACATTCAGGTCCACCTTGTCAATGATCCTTCCGGTCGTTCTCACTCTTAATCTAGTCTTTGTCTTTGTGAATCTCAGCTCATCTAATGGAGGTTCTCTTTCAATATCAGAAGCATTATGTACATGGAATCACTCAAAGTTAACTCAGAGTCTTAATGCATATGATTTCATAAATAACTGCCTGGGAAGTAAACATTGAACTACTTTTATTGACTAACTATGGTTTGATTTGAGTGTTTCAGACCTGAGATGGAGCGACAGTCTTGATAGTTATATTTGAACTCTGTTTATCCCTTCGCTGTTCGGACGTACTCTTTGCAGCATTGTCTGACAGGGTACAGCAATGTAAATAAAAGGCAAGTATTCATTGTCATGCTACTCACAAGGAGCTGAGAGAGAGAGAGGTCCCTTCTGTGAGCTTGTGTGGCCTGCCACCTCGCGGCTGAGCCGTTGTTGCTCCTAGGCATTTCCACTTCAAAATGCTTAGATATGCAGAAAAATTAAGCACAATGATTATGGTTCTAGATCACAGGAAAAGTCTGTTTCACGTGTTTGAAAAATAAAAAATAAATCTCCAATTTATGGACAGGGGGGCTTTGCCTACTCCAGAACACCCCCGAGCCATCCTCACGTACTTTGTGCCCTCTCAGATTTTTGGGGTGCATGATGCCCCTGTGTGTGTGTGTGCCAGCTGTGACTGTGACCCACCCTCAGTGTTTCTGCTCTGTATAGCTCTGCTTGTTTGAGCAGAGAGCTGATTATTACAACAACACATTTTCACAAACACTGGATAGCTTTAATCTCAGGTTTTACAGATGATGTATTCTGGTTGATAAAAATATGATATATACTGTAGTGTAGTCAAAACATGTAAAGATGTCTGTTGAAAACTTCCCATAAGCAACAGTGAGTCATGTTCTGTATTTATCCTATTGGGTACTGAACATTGAAAGGACCTCAAAGTCTTTCAGTGTTGACTTTCTTCATTGAAATATTTCAAAGAAATTTATAAAAAGTATATAATTGGATATGTTGGACTGTTGGAAATGTTACTTAAGTATAGCTTTGGATTTTTTATCAAATTCAGTGAAACAGAAAGCCAGCCATAAACTAGAAAAAGAGGTCCTAGAACTCCTGTTGTGAAGACCTGGGGAGGTAATGGAGGCTTTGCTGACTTGCCAGGAGCATCAGTGATGACACACACACACACACAAACAGAGATTGATGAGCAGTCAGAGGTACTCATCAGCAGGTTAAATAATGAATGAGTTACATTAACTTCACTCCACTGTCATCACATCTCAAAAGGAGCCATTTCCCTCCTCTCTGATTCACGGAACTGGCTTGAGAGTAGTAAAGAATACGGTAGGAAGGACAAACTCAACATAGACACTTGGGGCCAGTTTCCTGCTTAAATAATTATCAGACCATTTTTTCAATTTTCCCCCAAATCTAACTGCCTGTAGCTCAGGACCTGAAGCAAGGATATGCATATTCTTGGTACCATTTGAAAGGAAACACTTTGAAGTTTGTGGAAATCTGAAATGAATGTAGGAGAATATAACACAATAGATCTGGTAGAAGATAATACAAAGAAAAAAAACATGTCTGGGAAGTAAACATTGAACCACTTTTACTGAATAAATAATAATATTTTTTTTCAACGGGGCGGCAGGGTAGCCTAGTGGTTAGAGAGTTACACTAGTAACTGAAAGGTTGCAAGTTCAAATCCCCGAACTGACAAGATATAAATCTGTCGTTCTGCCCCTGAACAGGCAGTTAACCCACTTTTCCTAGGCCGTCATTGAAAATAAGAATTCGTTCTTAACTGACTTGCCTAGTTAAATAAAGGTCAAATAAAACTAAAAACTTCTATAGTGCTTTTCATTCCAGAAATCATCTCAAACCACTTGAAAAAGAAAAACAAAAAATAATTTTAAAAAACCAGCTGTACTGGATGACAGAGTCTCCCCTACGGTCTGATTTTAGTGTTTCAGACCTGAGATGGAGCTACAGTCTTGATAGTTATATTTGAACTCTGTTTATCCCTTCGCTGTTCGGACGTACTCTTTGCAGCATTGTCTGACAGGGTACAGCAATGTAAATCATGCTACAGTAAACAACAGCTTAATATTGTGCTGTAGATAGGACTCAGGGACAAAGGGGTGTGAGGGGGAGCTGAGGAGAGAGAGACAGACAAGAAGAGAGAGAGAGCGTGTGTGTGTGTGTGTGTGTGGGTATTCCAGCACCAAACCCTGGGAGGATATACTCAACATGAAACATTGTCATTGCTCTTTGCTTAGCGTCAGTCTCTGCTAGGAGGCAGTTTAGAGTTTAGCATTAGTGTCTGCTAGGGGAGTTTAGAGTTTAGCATCAGTCTCTGCTAGGGGAGTTTAGCATTAGTGTCTGCTAGGGGAGTTTAGAGTTTAGCGTCAGTCTCTGCTAGGAGGCAGTTTAGAGTTTAGCATTAGTGTCTGCTAGGAGGCAGTTTAGAGTTTAGCATTAGTGTCTGTAGGAGGGAATTTAGAGTTTAGCATTAGTGTTTGCTAGGAGGGAGTTTAGAGTTTATTATTAGTGTCTGCTAGGGAAGTTTAGAGTTTAGCATTAGTGTCTGCTAGGGAAGTTTAGAGTTTAGCATTAGTGTCTGCTAGGGGAGTTTAGAGTTTAGCATTAGTGTCTGCTAGGGAAGTTTAGAGTTTAGCATTAGTGTCTGCTAGGGAAGTTTAGAGTTTAGCATTAGTGTCTGCTAGGGGGGTTTAGAGTTTAGCATTAGTGTCTGCTAGGGGAGTTTAGAGTTTAGCATTAGTGTCTGCTAGGGGAGTTTAGAGTTTAGCATTAGTGTCTGCTAGGGAAGTTTAGAGTTTAGCATTAGTGTCTGCTAGGGAAGTTTAGAGTTTAGCATTAGTGTCTGCTAGGGAAGTTTAGAGTTTAGCATTAGTGTCTGCTAGGGGAGTTTAGAGTTTAGCGTCAGTCTCTGCTAGGGGAGTTTAGAGTTTAGCATTAGTGTCTGCTAGGGACGTTTAGAGTTTAGCGTCAGTCTCTGCTAGGGGAGTTTAGAGTTTAGCATTAGTCTCTGCTAGGGGAGTTTAGAGTTTAGCATTAGTCTCTGCTAGGGGAGTTTAGAGTTTAGCATTAGTGTCTGCTAGGGAAGTTTAGAGTTTAGCATTAGTGTCTGCTAGGGGAGTTTAGAGTTTAGCATTAGTGTCTGCTAGGGGAGTTTAGAGTTTAGCATTAGTGTCTGCTAGGGGAGTTTAGAGTTTAGCATTAGTGTCTGCTAGGGGAGTTTAGAGTAGCTTGTGAAATGCCAAACTAAAGGAAACACTTGAGTAAATGAGGCATACAAGCACACTCTAAGGCCAAAAGTATGTGGACAGCTACTCGTCGAACATCTCATTCCAAAATCATGGGGATTAATATTGAGGGTATTCCACCCTTTGCTGCTACAAAAGCCTCCACTCTTCTGGGAAATCTTACCACTAGATGTTGGAACATTGCTTCAGGAACATGCTTCCATTCAGGCACAATAGCATTAGTGATGTCAGGCACTGATATTGGGCGATTAGGCCTGGCTAGAAATCGGCGATCCAATTCATCCCAAAGGTGTTTGGTGGGGTTGAGGTCAGGGCACTGTGCGGGGCAGTCAATTTCTTCCACACCAATCTCAACAAACTATTTCAGTATGGACCTTGCTTTGTGCACGGGGGCATTGTCATGCTGAAACAGGAAAGGGCCTTCCCCAAACTGTTACCACAAAGTTGGAAGCACAAAATCGTCTAGAATGGAACTAAGGGACCCAGCCCAAACCATGAAAAACAGCCCCAGACCATTATTCCTCCTCCACCAAACCTAGTTGGTACTATTCGGCGGTCCCGTTCTTGAAGTTTGTGTGGCCAACCACTTCGCGGCTGATCCATTGTTACTCCTAGACGTTCTCTCTTCAAAATAACAGTTGACCGGGGCAGCTCTAGCAGGGCAGAAATTTGACAAACTGACCTGTTGTAAAGCTGGCGTCCTATGACGGTGCCACATTAAAAGTCACTGAGCTTTTCAGTGCGGGCCATTGTTTGTCTATGACGATTACATGGTTATGTGGTTGATTTTATACAGCTGTCAGCAATGGGTGTGGCTGAAATAGTTGAATCCACTCATCTGAAGGAGTTGTCCACGTACTTTTGGCCATGTAGTGTATATTGAAAGCAGGTGCTTCCATACAGGTATGGTTCCTGAGTTAATTAAGCATCAAACATTCCATTATACTTACGGCCACGTATAAAATGCCCAGTTGCCCATGGCTAGAAGAAAACATTACAGTGACTTTGAAAGAGGGGTTGCAAAGTAGCATGGAAGGTTTAAAGTGTGTGTGTTTCTACATCAGTCACCAGATCTCAACCCAACTGAACACTTATGGGAGATTCACCATTGGAGAATGGTGTCGCATCCCTCCAATAGAGTTCCAGACTCTTGTAGAATCTATGCCAAGGTGCATTAAAGCTGTTCTGGCTCGTGGAGGCCCAGCACCCTATTAAGACACTTTATGTTGGTGTTTTGTTTATTTTGGCAGCTACCTGTATGCGTTGTGTTTTATACATCTCAGGCCAGTAGTAAAAGCTTTGTCATGGGTAATGCAATTCAGTGTTCCCGTTTCCAAGCCAGAGAACACCGTATTTATTTGCTGTTTCATCTGGTTAAATATGGCCACTGGACACATTCCAGTGAATATCTAACATTCACAAAGAATCATCTGGCAGAGAATAGGAAAATAATGTCCCCAAAATAGACTAAAAGAATGGAAAATGTAAATAGACAAATACAAACTTCCTTCAGATCTATTTTCAGTGGTTTTCAAGGTAATTTTGATGACGTTCACGTGTGAATGGCTCTGTACAGTATATATGACAACACTGATTTCCTGGCCACACTGCAAAGAGTGACAAAGGTTACATTTACATAGTGACACATAAGAGGAGAGAGAAAGTCAGAGACAGAAAAGACACCAGAGATAGACACAGCTAAAAATCAAAGTTGACAAAGTGCATTACTTATACTGTGGCAGACCAGGGGGTTTGATCAAGACGTTTACACTGATCAGACACCGGCAACTTGGGTACGGCACCCACCACCATCGGGCAGCTCCCTTGTGGTGTAACGATGTTGGCCTGCCCTGTCGGATACCGCTTTGTGTCGCCATGGACACAGGAGATGGACAAATCTCTACTAATGATATGCAGCAATAAATTCATGAACTTCTTTGAAGAAAAGATTATGATCATTAGAAAACAAATTATGGAATCTGCGTATTCCTCCAAAGCTCAGTTGTCCTGAGTCTGCACAACTCTCCCAGGACCTAGGATCAAGAGAGACACTCAAGTGTTTTAGTAATATATCTCTTGACACAATGATGAAAATAATCACGGCCTCTAAACCTTCAAGCTGCATACTGGACCCTATTCCAACTAAACTACTGAAAGAGCTGCTTCCTGTGCTTGGCCCTCCTATGTTGAACATAATAAACGGCTCTCTATCCACCGGATGTGTACCAAACTCACTAAAAGTGGCAGCAATAAAGTCTGTCTTGGAAAAGCCAAACCTTGACCCAGCAACTCACTGACTTCCTGAAGACAAACAATGTAAATGAAATGCTTCAGTCTGGTTTTAGACCCCATCATAGCACTGAGACTGCACTTGTGAAGGTGGTAAATTACCTTTCAATGGCATCAGACCGAGGCTCTGCATCTGTCCTCGTGTTCCTAGACCTTAGTGCTGCTTTTGATACCATCGATCACCACATTCTTTTGGAGCGACTGGAAACCCAAATTGTTCTACAAGTTCTGGCCTGGATTAGATCTTATCTGTCGGAAAGATATGTTTGTCTCTGTGAATGGTTTGTCCTCTGACAAATCAACTGTAAATTTCGGTGTTCCTCAAGGTTCCGTTTCAGGACCACTATTGTTTTCACTATATATTTTACCTCAAGGGGATGTCTTTCGAAAACATAATGTTAACTTTCACCGCTATGCGGATGACACACAGCTGTACATTTCGATAAAACATGGTGAAGCCCCAAAATTGCCCTCGCTAGAAGCTTGTGTTTCAGGCATAAGGAAGTGGATGGCTGCAAACGTTCTACTTTTAAACTCGGACAAAACAGAGATGCTTGTTCTAGATCCCAAGAAACAAAGAGATCTTCTGTTGAATCTGACAATTAATCTTAATGGTTGTACAGTCGTCTCAAATAAAACTGTGAAGGACCTCGGCGTTACTCTGGACCCTGATCTCCCTTTTGACAAACATATCAAGACTGTTCCAAGGACAGCTTTTTTCCATCTACGTAACATTGCAAAATTCAGAACATTTCTGTCCAGAAATGATGCAGAAAAACTCATCCATGCTTTTGTTACTTCTAGGTTAGACTACTGCAATGCTCTACTTTCTGGCTGCCCGGAAAAAGCACTTCAGTTAGGACTAAATACGGGTGCTAGAATCCTGACTAGAACCAAAACATTTGATCATATTACTCCAGTCCTAGCCTCCCTACACTGGCATCCTGTTAATAACCTCTTAGGGCTGCAGCCCTGTACAGGGATCAACATCAGCGGAAATCAGCGGAAATTTCAGAGTGACAACTAATAGTACTCGATACAACTCAAACTTTCATTAAAACACACATGCAGGGTACTCAATTAAAGCTACACTCGTTGTGAATCTAGCCAACATGTAAGTTTTTAAAATGCTTTTCGGCGAAAGCATGAGAAGCTATTATCTGATAGCATGCAACCCCCGAAATACCCAAAGGGGACATAAACAGAATAATTAGCGTAGCCGGCGCTACACAAAACGCAGAGATAAAATATAAAACATTCATTACCTTTGACGAGCTTCTTTGTTGGCACTCCTTTGTTGGCACTCCTCAACTCTCTAGAGACAGCAGGAGCGGTATCGATACTCTTAATGATCGGCTATGAAAGGCCAACTGACATTTACTCCGGAGGTGCTGACTTGTTGCACCCTCGACAACTACTGTGATTATTATTATTTGACCATGCTGGTCATTTATGAACATTTGAACATCTTGGCCATGTTCTGTTATAATCTTCACCCGGCACAGCCAGAAGAGGACTGTCCATCCCTCATAGCCTGGTTCCTCTCTAGGTTTCTTCCTAGGTTTTGGCCTTTCTAGGGAGTTTTTCCTAGCCACCATGCTTCTACACCTGCATTGCTTGCTGTTTGGGAATTTAGGCTGGGTGAAAATGATGAATAATGAATAATGAAATCACAAATGCAATATAGCAAAACACTGCTTAGCCTTTTGTTAATCCACCTGTCGTGTCAGATTTAAAAAAAATGCTTTACAGCGAAAGCAATCCAAGCGTTTGTGTAAATTTAGCGATCGCTAGACAAAACATTATGAACACCTAACATCGAGTAGCTTGGTCAATAATCAGAAAAGCAATCAAATTAATTGTTTACCTTTGATGATCTTCGGATGTTTTCACTCACAAGACTCCCAGTTACACAATAAATGTGCCTTTTGTTCCATAAAGATAATTTTTTATATCCAAAAAGACCTCTGTTTGTTTGGCGTGTTATGTTCAGATCACCACAGGAAAGAGCGGTCACGACAACACAGACAAATTCCAAATAGTATCCGTAATGTCCACAGAAACATGTCAAACGATTTTTTTAAATCAACCCTCAGGTTGTTTTTAAAATATATCAACCGCAACTGTCTTTTTCAGTAGGAGAGGGAAAGGCAATGGCTGCCCAAACTCTGTTGCGCATACAAAACGCTGAGTGTTTTCTATCCAATACTAATAACAATATGCATATATTAGCAACTGAGACTGAGGGGCAGGCCGTTTACTTTGGGCAACTTATTCATCCAAGCTACTCAATACTGCCCCCCAGCCATAATAAGTTAACAAGTCACATAATAGGTTGCATAATAGGTTGACTACTTTATCTCTGTACCCCACACATGCAATTATCTGTAAGGTCCCTCAGTTGAGCAGTGAATTTCAAACACAGATTCAACCCCAAAGGTCAGGGAGGTTTTCTAATGCCTCGAAAAGTAGATGTAGATGTGTCAACAACAAAAAACAACAGACATTGAATATCCGTTTGAGCATGGTGAAGTTATTAATTCCACTTTGGATGGTGTATCAATACACCCAATCGCTATGAAAATACAGACGTCCTTCCTAACTTAGTTGCCGGAGAGTAAGGAAACAGTTCAGGGATTTCACCACGAGGCTAATGGTGACTTTAAAACAGTTACAGAGTTTAGTGGCTGTGATAGGAGAAAACCGAGGATAGATCAACAATGTTGTAGTTAGTCCACAATACTAACCTATTTGACAGAGTGAAAAGAAGGAAGCTTGTACAGAATAAAATATTCCAAAACATGCATCCTGTTTACAACAAGGCACTAAAGTAATACTGCAACAAATGTGGCAAAGAAATTTACTTTTTGTCCTGAAAACAAACGGTTCATTTCAATACAACACATTAATGAGCACCACTCTCCATATTTTCAAGCACAGGAGGTTGGTGGCACCTTAATCGGGGAGGACGGGCTCATGGTAATGGCTGGAGCGGAACAGGAGGAATAGTATCAAACAATGCAAACACATGATTTCCATGTGTTTGATGCCATTCCATTTGCTCCGTTCACTGCTCAATTGAGGGATACTATTCCCCCTGTTTGATGCAATTCCACTCGTTCCGTTCCAGCCGTGTTGATGAGCCATACTTCCTTAAGCAGCCTCAACTGTTTTCTAGCATAGTGGTGGCTGAATCATGTTATGGGTATGCTTGTAATCACTAGGGACTGGTGAGTTTTCACAATAAAAAAGAAACAGAATGGAAGTAAGCACAGGCAAACCTGATTAAGATTGCTTTCTACCAGAAACTTGGAGATTAATTCACCTTTCAGCAGGACAATAACCTAAAACACAAGGCCGAATCTGAGTGGCCAAGTTACAGTTTTGACTTAAATCTACTTGATAATCCATGGCAAGAATTGAAAATGGATGTGTAGCAATGATCAACAAACAATTTAACAGAGTTGAGAAGACTAATGGGCAAATTTCGCACAATCCATGTCTGAAAAGCTCTTAGAGACTTATCTAGTTGCTAACCTTACTTTGCTACCTGCCAACTTTACGGTTTTGACTTTTTAATTACCATTTCATATTTACATTTTTTCACTCGCTCAACTTACCGGTATCGCTCATTCAGCCGACAGAAACTTTCAAACGGTTCGAAGTCAGAGGCCGAGCCTTCTCTGGTCTCTCCTCCTCCCGTTGCGGGGTCTGAGATGCCGAAGCCACCCATCATTTGCTCTGACATATTGAAAACCCTAGTCATTGGTGACTCCATTACCCGGAGCACTAGACTTATAACATATCATCCAGCGATCATACACTGTTTACCAGGGGGCAGGGCTGCCTGCATTAAGGCTAATCTGAAGATGGTGCTGGCTAATACTAAAACTGGCGAGTGTAAAGAGTATAGGGAAATTGTTATCAACGTCAGCACCAATGATGTTAGGATGAAACAGTCAGAGGTCACCAATAGCACATAGCTTCAGCGTTTAAATCAGCTAGAAAGATGTGTTGGCATCGAGTATTTGTTTCTGCCCCCCTCCCAGTTAGGGGGAGTCTGCCCCTCCCAAAAGATAGAATTTGTAGATAATTGGCCCTCTTTCTGGGACTCACCCACAAACAAGACCAAGCCTGGCCTGCTAAGGAATGACGGACTCCATCCTAGCTGGAGGGGTGCTCTCATCTTATCTACGAACATAGACAAGGCTCTAACTCCCCTTGCTCCACAATGTGATAGGGTGCAGACCAAGCAGCAGGCTCTCTGCCAGCCTGCCAGCTTAGTGGAGTCTGCCACTAGCACAATCAGTGTAGTCAACTCAGCTATCCCCATTGAGACCATATCTGTGCCTCAATCTAGGTTGGGCAAAACTGAACATGGCAGTGTTTCCCTTAGCAATCTCACTGGAATAAAGACCTACTCCATTCCTGTCATTATTGAAAGAGATTGTGATATCTCACATCTCAAAATAGGGGTACTTAATGTTAGATCCCTCACTTCCAAGGCAGTTATAGTCAATGAACTAATCACTGATTATAATCTTGATGTGATTGTCCTGACTGAAACATGGCTTAAGCCTGATGAATTTACTGTGTTAAATTACACTAGTGACCAAATCCCCTGCACATCCTGCAAAGGCGGAGGTGTTGCTAACATTTACGATAGCAAATTTAAATGTACAAAAAAAAACACCAGAGTTTTTGTCTTTTGACCTGGTCATGAAATCTAGGCAGCCTACTCAATCACTTTTTATAGCTACTGTTTGCAGGCCTCCTGGGCCGCATGCGGCGTCCCTCACTGAGTTCCCTGAATTCCTATCGGATCTTGCAGTCATGGCAGATAACATTCAAATTTTTGGTGACATTAATATTCACATGGAAAAGTCCACAGACTCATTCCAAAAGACTTCGGAGCCATCATCGAGTAGGTTTTGGACCTACTCACTGCCACAGTCATACTCTGGACCTAGTTTTGTCCTGTGGAATAAATGTTGCAGATATTAATGTTTTTCCTCATAATCCTGGATTATCGGACCATCATTTTATTATGTTTGCAATCGCAACAAATAATCTCCTCAGATCCGAACCAAGGCTCATCAAAAGCTATGCTATAAAAATAACCCAAAGATTCCTAGATGCACTTCCAGACTCTTTCCACCTACCCAAGGACATCAGAGTACAAAAATCAGTTAATCACCTAACTGAGGAACTCAATTTAACCTTTCGTAATACCCTAGATGCAGTCGCACCCCTAAAAACAAAAAACATTTGTCATAAGAAACTAGCTCCCTGGTATACAGAAAATACCCGACCTCTGAAGCAAGCTTCCGGAAAATTGGAATGGAAATGGCGATACACCAAACTGAAAGTCTTCCGACTAGCTTGGAAAGTATCGAAGAGCTCGAAGAGAGTATCGAAGAGCTCTCACTGTTGCTCGATCACCCTATTTATCCAACTTAATTGAGGAAAATAAGAACAATCAAAAATGTATCTTTGATACTGTCGCAAAGCTAACTAAAAAGCAGCATTCCCCAAGAGAGGATGGCTTTCACTTCAGCAGTGATAAATTCATGAGCTTCGAATCATCCATTCCTCTCAAAACTTTTAGAAAAAGCTTTTGATGCAGCAACTCACTGCCTTCCTGAAGACAATCAATGTATACAAAACACTTCCGTCTGGTTTAAAACCCAATCATAGCACTAAGACTGCACTTGTGAAAGTGGAAAACGACCTTTTAACTTGCTATGGCTGGGGGCAGTATTGAGTAGCTTGGAGGAATAAGGTGCCCAGAGTTAACTGTCTGCTACTCAGGCCCAGTTGCTAATATATGCATGTTATTAGCATATTTGGATAGAAAACACTCTGACGTTTCTAAAACTTTTTGCCAGAGAGCCACGAGCTGACCACGCGCGTTCACGTGATAGTTAGCTTGCGTTCCGTTGCTTTTCTACAGACAAAGGAATTCTCTGGTTGGAACATTATTGAAGATTTATGTTAAAAACATCCTAAAGATTGATTCTATACATCGTTTGACATGTTTCTACGGACTGTGATGGAGCTTTTAGACTTTTCGCCTGCACCTAGTGATCACGTGTCATGAATTTGGATTACTGGGCTAAATGTGCAAACAAAAGGAGGTATTTGGACATATATGATGGACTTTATCGAACAAATCAAACATTTATTGTGGAACTCTGATTCCTGGGAGTGGAATTATAAGATCGTCAAAGGTAAGTGAATATTTATAATGCTATTTTTGACTTCTGTTGACTACACAACATGGCGGATATCTGTTTGGAGTGTTTTGGTCTCTGAGCGCTGTACTCAGATTTTTGCATGGTGTGCTTATTCGGTAAAGCTTTTTTGAAATCTGACACAGCGGTTGCATTAAGGAGAAGCGTATCTAATAGTTAATAATAGTTCTATCTTTTATCAATGTTTATTTTGAGTGTTTCTGTAAATTGAAGTGGCTCTCTGCAAAATCACCCGGATGTTTTGGAACTACTGAACATAACACGGCAATGTATACTGAGATTTTTTTATATAAATATGAACTTTATCGGACAAAGCATACATGTATTGTGTAACATGAATTCCTATGAGTGTCATCCGATGAAGATCATCAAAGGTTAGTGATTAATTTAGCTCTATTTCTGCTTTTTGTGACTCTTGTGGCTGTGTTTTCCCATGACTAGGCACTCACCTAACATAATCGTTTGGTTTGCTTTCTTTGTAAAGCCTTTTTGAAATCGGAAACTGTGGTGGAATTAACAAGTGTTACTTTAAAATGGTGTAAAATACTTGTATGTTTGAGGAATTTTAATTATGGGATTTCTGTTGTTTTGAATTTGGCACCCTGCACTTTCACTGGCTGTTGTCATATCTATCCCGTTAGCGGGATCTCAGCCCAAAGATGTTTTAATGGCATCAGACCGAGGCTCTGCATCTGTCCTCGTGCTCCTAGACCTTAGTGTCTGCATTTGATACCATCGACCACCACATGCTTTTTTAGGGATTGGAAACCCAAATTGGTCTACATGGACAAGTTCTGGCTTGGTTTAGATCTTATCTGTCAGAAAGATATGTTTGTCTCTGCAGATGGTTTGTCCTCTGACAAATCAACTGTAAATATTGGAGTTCTTCAAGGCTCCGTTTTAGGACCACTATTGTTTTCACTATGTATTTTACCTCTTGGTGATGTCATTTCGAAACATAATGTTAACTTTCACTGCTATGCGGATGACACACAAACTGTACATTTCGATAAAACATGGTGAAGCCCCAAAATTGCCCTCCCTGGAAGCCTGTGTTTCAGACATAAGGAGGTGGATGGTGGTACATTTTCTACTTTTAAACTTGGACAAAACAGAGATGCTAGTTCTAGGTCCCATGAAACAAAGAGATCTTCTCTTGAATCTGCCAATTAATCCTGATGGCATCTGAGCTGCCACAAACTTAGACTATTGAAACATCATCCTGAGATGTTTTGAAACATGACATGGTGTCTTCTAACTCTACTTAATCAAGAGTTGTGCAACACCATTCCAAGGACAGGGAGCACTAACAGAAGGGTGTTTCGAGTTTCCAATTCCTGTAAGTGAGATTCACTTCTCGTTGTTTTTCCATTCTCTCATTGTTTATTCCATTCTCTTGTTGTTTATTCCTTCTCCTGTTGTTTATTTCCTTCTCTTATTGTTTATTCCCCTTTATTATTGTTTATTCCCTTTTATTATTGTTTATTCCCTTCTCTTATGGTTTATTCCCTTCTCCTGTTGTTTATTCCCTTCTCTTATTGTTTATTCCCTTCTCCTGTTGTTTATTCCCTTTTATTATTGTTTATTCCCTTCTCTTATTGTTTATTCCATTCTCTTGTTGTTTATTCCCTTCTCTTGTTGTTTATTTCCTTCTCTTATTGTTTATTCCCCTTTATTATTGTTTATTCCCTTCTCTTACTGTTTATTCCCTTCTCTTGTTGTTTATTCCCTTCTCCTGTTGTTTATTCCCCTTTATTATTGTTTATTCCCTTCTCCTGTTGTTTATTCCCTTCTCCTGTTGTTTATTCCCTTCTCTTATTGTTTATTCCCTTCTCTTATACCATCGATCACCACAAAATTAATCCATGCTTTTGTCACTTCTAGATTAGACTATTGCAATGCTCTACTTTCCGGCTACCCGGATAAAGCACTAAATTAAAAACAGTTAGTGCTAAATACGGCTGCTAGAATCTTGTCTAGAACCCAAAAATGTGATCATATTTCTCCAGTGCTAGCCTCTCTACATTGGCTTCCTGTTAAGGCTAGGGCTGATTTCAAGGTTTTACTGCTAAACTACAAAGCATTACATGGGCTTGCTTCTACCTATTTTTCCGATTTGGTCCTGCCGTACATACCTACATGTATGCTACGGTCACAAGACGCAGGCCTCCTTACTGTCCCTAGAATTTCTTAGAAAAACAGCTTGAGGCTGTCTCCTATAGAGCAACATTTTAATGGAATGGTCTGCCTACACATGTGAGAGACACAGACTCTTTATTGAAGACTCATCTCTTAACATAAGTAGGTCCTATGATTGAGTGTAGTCTGGCCCAGGGGTGTGAAGGCGAACAGAAAGGCACTTGAGCAACGAACCGCCCTTGCTGTCTCTGACTGGCCGGTTCCCCTCTCTCCACTGGAATGCTCTGCCTCAAACCCTATTACAGAGGCTGAGTCACTGGCTTACTGGTCCTTTCCATGCTTTCCCTAGGAGGGGTGCGCTGATTGAGTGGGTTGAGTCACTGACGTGTTCTTCCTGTCCGGGTTGGCTCACCCCCTCTGGTTCGTGCCGTGGGGGAGATCTTTGTGGGCTATACTCGGCCTTGTCTCAGGATAGTAAGTTGGTGGTTGAAGATATCCCTCTGGTGGTGTGGGGGCTGTGCTTTGCCAAGTGGGTGGGGCTATATCCTGCCTGTTTGGCCCTGTCCGGGGACATCATCGGACGGGGCCACAGTGTCTCCCGACCCCTCCTGTTTCAGCCTCCAGTATTTTTTCTGCAAAGGTTTATGTGTCGGTGGGGCTAGGGTCAGTCTGTTATATCTGAAGTATTTCTCCTGTCTTATCCGGCGTCCTCTGTGAATTGAAGTATGCTCTCTCTCTTTCTCTCTTTCTCTTTCTCTCAGAGGACCTGAGCCCTAGGACCATGCCTCTGGACTACCTGCCCTGATGACTCCTTGCTGTCCCCAGTCTACCTGGTTGTGCTGCTGCTCCAGTTTCAACTGTTCTGGCTGTGACTATGGAACCATTGCCTGTTCACCGGACGTGCTACCTGTCCCAGACCTGCTGTTTTAAACTCTCTAGAGACAGCAGGTGCAGTTGAGATACTCTGAATGATCGGCATTGAAAAGCCAACTGACACCTGTTGCACCCTCTACAACCACTCTGATTATTATTATCTGAACCTGCTGGTCATCTATGAACATTTGAACATCTTGGCCATGTTCTGTTATAATCTCCACCAGACACAGCCAGAAGAGGACAGGCCACCCCTCAGCCTGGTTCCTCCCTAGGTTAATTCCTATGTTCCAGCCTTTCTAGGGAGTTTTTCCTAGCCACCGTGCTTCTACACCTGCATTGCTTGCTGTTTGGTGTTTTATGCTGGGTTTCTGTACAGCACTTTGTGACATCAGCTGATGTAAGAAGGGCTTTATAAATACATTTGATTGATGAATTTGATTAATCACTGCCAAAGGTGCATCTAACATGCATTGACTCAAGGGTGTGAATGCTTATGCAAATGAGATATTTCTGTATTTCTTTCTCAATAAATTTGCTAAAATGTCTAAAAATATGTTTTCCCTTTGTCGTTATGGGGTATTGTGTGTAGATGGTGAGATATTTGTATTTATTTAATCAATTTTGAATTCAGGCTGTAAAGGGGTATGAAAACCTTCTGAAGGCACTATGTCAACTAACGTGTTTTAATATACAACTTTGCAAAACACAGCTCTCCTGTAATCAGTTAAAACAAACCATACAGTACTTGCAAGAACAGCACAAAAACATGTCTCAGTCTCAAATCAGATTTCCTAAATGACATTAAAAGGAATAATTGTTGAAATACGATATTTAACAGGATTCCTGGCTGATCCAATTTTATTGAAGAAAACCCCTTTGAGGGATGTTAATGAAAATTTGTTTTGTCAGAGCATTGATTTCCTGTGGCATGACGGCGACTAGGATTGCCATGTTTGGGTAATACATTTTTCAAAGGCAGGCATGCCTATGGAAGCCCCTCAATAAAAATAATAACAACCAACACAAAAATACCAACTCCCAAAATAGAAGTCTAGGTCAGAGAATGAGACATCACTCGTTTTCTGTGGATGGAGGGATTCTCTCTCCATTTGTTTTGTCACTCTCTTCTATGTATTCTCATGTGTTTGAGTAGCTGTGGGCTGAGGCAGGGCCAGATTTCTACTATAGTAGTATATCTCTCATGGGATAGAGAAGGACTTTCCCATACAAGCTTATGATATCACCCCTGACAGATTTATCAGTAAGGACTGCCAGGCGACAGGCTTGAAAGATATCAAGTTGTTTTTACTGCGGTCTCACCGATCTCACAGAGGCTGTTTCTTAATATGCATACTACCGTGCTCCGAGTGCATTCTGCAACAACGTTCTCTTAACTATGTTCTTGTGAGGACGAGAGTGTGGAGAATGCATAAAACATTACATTTGATTAACTCTCGCACTCCCCTTACGGTATTACCTCACACTTCACCTCCACATTCACTGAACCTTCTTCCAGCCAGGACAATGGCAGTAGAGATGAAAAACGAATGTTGTGCAAGATAGATGTACATTTTTCGTGGCTATCTAATTAGCCAGTTAGCCCTATTAACCTATGGACTTACCCATTCACTGAACAGTCTTCCAGCCAGGACAATGGCAATAGAGATGAAAAACAAGACATGCACAAAGCAACCGTTTCACTTCATAACTATCACCTAGCAATATGTAAATCGTAGTTATGTAGATAACCAGATGACCAAAATGACCTAAAACTAATATTATGCAAGATTCTTCGTGGGTAGCTAGCTAACAATTATTTGTGGCTAGTTAACAGTAGTAGCTAGCCAGTTGGCCCTATTGACTTATTATGGGCAAGCGATCTAGAGCATGTAGGCAGGTAAACATGCCAAAATGAACACTGTATGTATTTATTAACAAATCAAGATAAAATATTGTGGTCAGGCAACATCTGAGATGTGAATAGGTGTCACGCCTTGGTCTTAGTGTTTTGGGTTTTCGTTATATATTTGGTCAGGCCAGGGTGTGACAGGGGTTTACGTGTTGTATTTCGTATTGGGGTTTGTAGTATTTGGGATCGCGGCTGATTAGGGGTGTTGTATAGGCTTGGCTGCCTGAGGCGGTTCTCAATCAGCTGTCAGGTGATTCTCGTTGCCTCTGATTGGGAACCGTATTTAGGTAGCTTGATTTTCGCTTTGTCTTTTGTGGGTGATGTTCCTGTCTCTGTGTAGTGTTCACCAGATAGGCTGTATTAGGTTTCACGTTCCGTTTGTTGTTTTTTGTATTTATTTAGTTATTTCATGTATCGCCGTTTTTCTTTATTAAAGATCATGATTAACCACCAGGCTGCATTTCGGTCCGACTCTCTCTCAACAAACGAAGAACGCCGTTACAGAATCACCCACCACACACGGACCGAGCGGCGTGGTTACAGGCAGCGACCGCAGGAAAAGCGAAAGGAGGATGTTATGGACAGCAATGGCATGGAGTATACGACGTGGGAAGAAATCGACAGGTGGGCGGCCGACCCAGAGAGAGTGCAGGAGCCCGCATGGGATTCGCTGGAGCAGTGTGAAGAAGGCTATAGGCGAATGGAGTTGGAGAAACAGACACGGCGGCACAGAGCGAAACCCGAGAGTCACCCCAAAAAATGTATTGGGGGGGGGCTCAGAGGGAGAGTGGCTGAGTCAGGAGATGGACCTGAGCCAACTCTCCTTGTTTATCGTGAGGAGCCAAGGAGGAGACCAGAACCAGAGGCGGTGTTAGAGGTGAGCGAAGATGAGACTGTGAAGGAGTTAATGGGGAAAGTGGAGTGGAGAGTAATGAGGGAGTTGCTAGCTTGGTGCTATAGATATCATATTCGTCCGACGGATCGTGTCGGGGATTTGATGGCACCTGAGTTAGCGCTCCATACTCGTCCTGAGGTGCGTGTTAGTCGGCTGGTGAAGTTGGTGCCAGCCTCACGCACCAGGCCTCCTGTGCACATCCCTAGCCTTGCACATCCTGTGCCACCTCCACACACCAGTCCTCCGGTAGCAGCTCCCCGCACCAGGCTTCCTGTGCGTGTCCTCGCTCCAGTATCACCAGTGCCCGCACCACGCATCAGACCTACAGTGTGCCTCGCCTCTCCTGCGCTGTCGGAGTCTCCCGCCTGTTCAGCACAGCCAGAGCCTTCCTTCCCTCCTGCGCTGTCGGAGTCTCCCGCCTGTTCAGCACAGCCAGAGCCTTCCTTCCCTCCTGCGCTGTCGGAGTCTCCCGCCTGTTTAGCGCAGCCAGAGCCTTCCTCCTCTCCTGCGCTGCCGGAGCCTCCTGCCTGTTTGAAGCAGCCTGAGCTGCCAGTCTGCAGGGTGCTGTCAGTCTGCAAGGAGCTGCCAGTCTGCAGGGAGCTGCCAGTCTGCAAAGAGCTGCCAGTCTGCAAGGAGCTGTCAGCCTGCACGGAGCAGTCAGAGCTGTCAGTCTGCATGAAGCAGCCAGAGCTGTCAGTCTGCAAGGAGCTGTCAGTCTGCAAGGAGCTGTCAGCCTGCACGGAGCAGTCAGAGCTGTCAGTCTGCAAAGAGCTGCCAGTCTGCAAGGAGCTGTCAGCCTGCATGGAGCAGTCAGAGCTGTCAGTTTGCATAGAGCAACTAGATCCGCCAGTCAACCAGAATCTTCCAGATCTGCTAGTCAACCAGAATCTTCCAGATCTGCTAGTCAACCAGAATCTTCCAGATCTGCTAGTCAACTTGAATCTTCCAGATCCGCCAGCCAGCCAGGATCTACCGGAGCCTACTACCTACCTGAGCTTCATCTCAGTACTGGGCTTCCTCTCAGTACTGGGCTTCCTCTCAGTACTGGGCTTCCCCTCTGTTCCGGGCTGCCCCTCTGTTCCGGGCTGCCCCTCTGTTCCGGGCTGCCCCTCAGTCCCGAGCTGCCCCTCAGTCCCGAGCTGCCTCAGTCCCGAGCTGCCCCTCAGTCCCGAGCTGCCCCTCAGTGCCGAGCTGCCCCTCAGTCCCGAGCTGCCCCTCAGTCCCGAGCTGCCCCTCAGTCCCGAGATGCCCCTCAGTCACGAGCTGCTCCTCAGTTCTGTGGGGTTCTGGGTGAGGACTATTAGGCCATGGTCGGCGGCGAGGGTGGATTATCCCAGGACGCGAAGGGGAGGAACGAGGACATTAATGAAGTGGGGTCCACGTCCCGAGCCGGAGCCCCCACCAATGACAGACGCCCACCCGGACCCTCCCTTTGGTTTTGAGGTGCGTCCGGGAGTCCGCACCTTGGGGGGGGGGGGGGTTCTGTCACGCCTTGGTCTTAGTGTTTTGTGTTTTCGTTATATATTTGGTCAGGCCAGAGTGTGACAGGGGTTTACGTGTTGTATTTCGTATTGGGGTTTGTAGTATTTGGGATCGACGCTGATTAGGGGTGTTGTATAGGCTTGGCTGCCTGAGGCGGTTCTCAATCAGCTGTCAGGTGATTCTCGTTGCCTCTGATTGGGAACCGTATTTAGGTAGCCTGAGTTCGCTTTGTATTTCGTGGGTGATTGTTCCTGTCTCTGTGTAGTGTTCACCAGATAGGCTGTATTAGGTTTCACGTTCCATTTGTTGTTTTTGTATTTATTTAGTTATTTCATGTATCGCCGTTTTTCTTTATTAAAGATCATGATTAACCACCAGGCTGCATTTCGGTCCGACTCTCTCTCAACAAACGAAGAACGCCGTTACAATAGGTGACATTTCATTCTGAAGTCGGAGTGTATTTTCTCTCACTACTGCTCAAATAATAGCCCCCACAGGGTTCAAGAAATTCTGCATAGTGGTTGTGTCAACTGTCTTTGCATACTTTCCATTGAAGCTTGTATCAATGTATGCTTCAAAATATGTACAAACGGATTGGAGAATGCACGAACAGAACCTCAGAGCCTCAGCTGTGCCTGCCTAAGCAGAGAATGTAGGTAATCATTTTAAAAGTCATACAGCTGAGCCAAAACTATAATACCATTTCAGACTAGAGATACATGTGTGATTGAAGCAGCCTTCTTCCAACAGTATTACAATGAGACATCATAGTTGTGCCCAAGCTATAGGGTCCATTCTATATTATATTATATTCTATTTGATTCTATTATATTATATTCAATTCTACTCTGTTCTATTTGATTCTATTCTATTTGATTCTATTCTATTCTATTTGATTCTATTCCACCTCACCAGACCATTTTTAGTCAGTCATTGTAAAGTATGACTGTAAACTATGACTGAAGCAGATATGAGACCTCAACCACAGCCACCTTCCTTGAGTTCTCTCTGAGAGGTACCAGGAAGTGTTGAATGATGACAGACAGAGCCGGCCAGAAGCCAGAGCAGCTGGGGTCACGGCTGGTAACGGTGTGGGGAAATTATATCAGCATCACAGTCCGTCACTGGCTTATTCTAAACAGAGACATGGCTGAACCTCTATCAGAGAATATACTGAAGCATGGAGACAAGATGCTATCTCAGAGTCTGTCTTTCATGTATTAGAGCAGCTAGCATAGCCAGATTAATCAAATGGGCACTGATGTTTTAATCAACGGTGGCAATACAAGTGATATGAATCTCAAGCTATAAAAGCCAGTGACCATAGTATGTCATCGTCTTTAACAAAGCATTTTTGTGTTGAAGGGGAGGCGGATTGTCAGTGACTTCACCAACCATCTGCTGTTATGCTTTTGTGTGTGTGTGTGTGTGTGTTTGAGGTGTACTTTCTATAATCTCAGTGCCAGCTACAGTCCTCCTTCTAACATCACGTCCTAGACATTCAGTCAGTTATGGACTGAACGCTACTAGACAGTGTGACAAGTTGCCCTTGAGGATATCGCAGAGCAGCCAGCCTCCCTCCCTCCCTCCCTCCACCCCACCCTGTCTAACTGTGCTAAGTGCTATTTCAAAGGAAGTTTTCATCCTATGAACGTGCTCTACCAGATGCCATCCCCTCCCCTGCCCTCTAAGGGTTAAATACCATCCCCTCCCCTCCCCTCTAAGGGTTAAACACGTTCCCCTCCCCTCTAAAGGTTAAACACCATACACACCCCTGCCATCTAAGGGTTAAACACCTTCCCCTCCCCTCTAAGGGTTAAACACCTTCCCCTCCCTTGACCTCTAGGGGTTAAAATCCCTCCCCTCCTCTGCCCTCCAAGGGTTAAATACCTTCCCCTCCCCTGTCCTCTAAGGTCCTCTCCCATCTCTTGTCCTCTAAGGGTTAGATACCTTCCCCTGCCCTGTCCTCTCCCCTCCCCTGTCCTCTAAGGGTTAAATACCTTCCACTCCCCTGTCCTCTAAGGGTTAAAATCCCTCCCCTCCCCTGTCCTCTAAGGGTTAAATACCTTCCCCTGCCCTGTCCTCTCCCCTTCCCTGTCCTCTAAGGGTTAAATACCTTCCCCTCCCCTGTCCAAATCCATAATTTGGTGTTTTGTTGAAGGTGGTAGAAAACGCTGTCTCAGACGCCACTCCAGAATCTCCCATAAGTGTTCCATTGGGTTGAGATCTGGTGACTGAGAAGGCCATGGCATATGGTTTACATCATTTTCATGCTCATCAAACCATTCAGTGACCACTCGTACCCTGTGGCTGGGGGTATTGTCATCCTATGGGGGCATAGGAATGGTAGCCAAAATAATGGCCTGCCCAGCATTTTTATACATGACACTAAGCATAATTGGATGTTAATTGCTTAATTAACTCATGAAGCACAGCTATGTGGAAGCACCTGATATCAATATATAATGTACAGTGCATTCGGAAAGTATTCAGACCCTGTTTACACATTTTGTTATGTTACAGCCTTATTCTAAAATTGATTAAATAAATGTTTTTCCTCATCAATCTATAAACAATACCCCATAATTGCAAATGTATATACCATAACATTAGCATTCAGACCCTTTGCTTTGAGCTCAGGTGCATCCTGTTTCCGTTGATCATCCTTCAAATGTTTCTACAACTTGATTGGAGTCCACCCGGGGTAAATTCAATTGGAAAGACACACTCATGTCTGTATAAGGTCCCGTAGTTGACAGTGCATGTCAATGCAAAAGCCAAGCCATGAGATATAAAGGAATTGCCCGTAGAGCTCCGGGACAGGATTGTGTCGAGGCACAGATCTGGGGAAGGGTACCGAAACATTTCTACAGCATTGAAGGTCCCCAAGAACACAGTGGCCTCCAACATTCTTGAATGGAAGAACCATCAAGATTCTCCCTAGAGCTGGCCACCCAGCCAAACTGAGCAGGGAGGTGACCAAGAACCCGATGGTCACTCTGACAGAGCTCCAGAGTTCCTTTGTGGAGATGGGAAAATTTTTCAGAAGGACAACCATCTCTGCAGCACTCCACCAATCAGGCCTTTATGGTAGAGTGTCCAGACGGAAGCAACTTCTCAGTGAAAGACAAGACAGCCCGCTTGGAGATTGCCAAAAGGCACCTAAAGGACTCTCAGACCATGATAAACAAGATTCTCTGGTCTGATTAAACCAAGTTTGAACTCTTCGGCCTAAATGCCAAGTGTCACTTTTGGAGGAAAGCTGGCAACATTCCTAAGGTGAAGCATGGTGATGGCAGCGTCATGCTGTGGGGATGTTTTTCAGTGGCAGGGACTGAGAGACTAGTTAGGATTGAGGGGAAGATGAATGGAGACATTTGATTGTGAGGAATTCTAAATCAGGTGAACAGAAGGACTTGAGTACCTGTATGTTGTTATGATCACACCACGTCACGTTAACCATGAAGCATACGCCCCCGCCCCTCTTCTTACCAGAAAGATGTTTGTTTCTGTCTGCGCGATGCGTGGAGAAACCAGTTGGCTGCACCGACTCCGATAGCATCTCTCCAGTGAGCCATGTTTCCGTGAAGCAAAGAACGTTACAGTCTCTGATGTCTCTCTGGAATGCTACCCTTGCTCGGATTTCATCAACCTTGTTGTCAAGAGACTGGACATTGGCGAGAAGAATGCTAGGGAGTGGTGCACGATGTGCCCGTCTCCGGAGTCTGACCAGAAGACCGCTCCGTTTCCCCCTTTTACGAAGTCGTTTTTTTGGGTCGCCGGCTGGGATCCATTCCGTTGTCCTGGGTGAAAGGCAGAACACAGGATCCGCTTCGCAAAAGTCATATTCTTGGTCATACTGATGGTGAGTTGACGCTGCTCTTATGTTCAGTAGTTCTTCTCGACTGTATGTAATGAAACCTAAGATGACCTGGGGTACTAATGTAAGAAATAACACGTAGGAACGCGAAGCGAGGCGGCCATCTCTGTCGGCGCCGGAAGTACTAGTACTACGTAAATGTACCATTTTTTATTAATTTCATTCAATTTTTTTGTTTAGAATAACATAACAAAATGTCAAGGGGTCGGAGTACTTTCCAAATGCACTGTACTTTGTATGCCTATTTTACTCAATCTGTTCCATTATTTTGACAGTTACTTGTATCCATCCGTTCACTTACTTGACTGTTTCCTCAGAGAACAGGAAGAGAGGGGATGCTTGGTGACTGTTTACTCAGAGAACAGGAAGAGAGAGGATGCTTGGTGACTGTTTACTCAGGGAACAGGAAGAGAGAGGATGCTTGGTGACTGTTTACTCAGAGAACAGGAAGAGAGGGGATGCTTGGTGACTGTTTACTCAGAGAACAGGAAGAGAGAGGATGCTTGGTGACTGTTTACTCAGAGAACAGGACGAGAAAGGATGCTTGGTGACTGTTTACTCAGAGAACAGGAAGAGAGGGGATGCTTGGTGACTGTTTACTCAGAGAACAGGAAGAGAGAGGATGCTTGGTGACTGTTTACTCAGAGAACAGGACGAGAAAGGATGCTTGGTGACTGTTTACTCAGAGAACAGGAAGAAAGAGGATGCTTGGTGACTGTTTACTCAGGGAACAGGAAGAGATAGGATGCTTGGTGACTGTTTACTCAGAGAACAGGAAGAGAGAGGATGCTTGGTGACTGTTTACTCAGAGAACAGGAAGAGAGAGGATGCTTGGTGACTGTTTACTCATAGAACAGGAAGAGAGAGGATGCTTGGTGACTGTTTACTCAGAGAACAGGAAGAGAGAGGATGCTTGGCGAGTATTCCAACATGCTTCAACACGTTCTGCTCAGAGGGTGTTATCTGTATCTCCTCAAAGCAAACACATTCACTCCTCTCTCTCTCTCTCTCTCTCTCTCTCTCTCTCTCACACACACACAGACACACACACACACACTCCATAATCACACATAGTCAGATAGGTCAGGGGTTATTAGGGCTGGGCTGTGTTTGTGTGTGTGTGTGTGTGTGTGTGTGTGTGTGTGTGTGTTTGTGTGTGTGTGTGTGTGTGTGTGTGCGTCACTCTGAGACACCACACAGGAAGAAGTTCTAAGGGAAAGAGGAAGCAGTGATTAATTACTTTTGCAGCCCGCCTGCAGATTCCTAACCACCTACAGCAACCAGACCAGAGGTTTATATACTATTCATTCTTTGAGCATTTGCTTTAGCTTGTCTGGGGTGTCATGTAGGCGGGTTAACACAACTATTCTATTGGTTCCATTGTAAAGGCAAGTTCTACTAGACTGAAATAAAAGAAGACTTCAGAGGTATTGCACATGTTGGAGACAGATGTTCCAATCCTTTCAATCTGTTCAAAAGATCCACTCAAACGGGTGTTTTGTCTTGAGATCCGTGCCAGTCTCACACCTCCTTGTTACACATTACCTCGTAACCTCATCATGTTACACTAATACAGGATGGTATTGTAATATAGTGGGAAGACTGAAGCTTATAATTCATATCCACTCAAACGGGTGTTTTGTCTTGAGATCCGTGCCAGTCTCAACCCTCCTTGTTACACATTACCTCGTAACCTCTTCATGTTACACTAATACAGGATGGTATTGTAATATAGTGGGAAGACTGAAGCTTATAATTCATATGAACATTGGAATTACACACACAAACATACTGCATCTCCTGTTAGGACTTCCTCCTACATGTACAGAGACAGTGTGGGGGGCAGACATAACAAATATGTTGTTGTCTTGTCCTCCAGTACACTAACTCTCCCATCTTCTTGTCTGTCTTTTCAACCTTAGGCACTCTGTAATGGTCCACCAAATCCCCCCCAAACCCTGGAATAAGTGGCCAATATAGAGTCTAAACCTGAAACAGATGCGGCTGGAAGCTGAAAGTGTTCCCCCTCCTACATAGCAGTCAAATTAGAATCCAATGAAGACTAGGGGGAATTTCAGTTCTGAATAATCTGCAGCTTTTTTGCTGATGACAAAATAAGAACCATATGATTAATGATGTGTGTTCCAGTCTTGTATTCTCCTTTATGTAGAACAACTGGCTGTAATCCTCCTGTAGAACAACGTCCTGAAGTTAGTCTTTGGTCTCTCTATGGGCACACACTCCCACGTACACACCCACACACACACACTCACTCACATGTACACACCCACACCCACACCCAAACACACACATATACACACACATTCAACACACAGTAGATGTATAGTTATCTGGACAAGTCTACTGGAGAGAGCGGTGCATTTTCAGGGTTTATTTGAAAGTCAGCACCTCCTCTAGTTATATCAGCTCTAACCACTTTCCATCTTATCAGATCTGTCCTCCTCTCACAGGAAGAGGAGAGGACGGAGGTTGGTCTGGTATTGTATTGCGTAACCATCTGCATGCCTTGGGCTCAGTGTTAATGACCTGTTGACAGGTCCTGGGCTCAGTGTTAATGACCTGTTGACAGGTCCTGGGCTCAGTGTTAATGACCTGTTGACAGGTCCTGGGCTCAGTGTTAATGACCTGTTGACAGGTCCTGGGCTCTGTGTTAATGACCTGTTGACAGGTCCTGGGCTCAGTGTTAATGACCTGTTGACAGGTCCTGGGCTCAGTGTTAATGACCTGTTGACAGGTCCTGGGCTCAGTGTTAATGACCTGTTGACAGGTCCTGGGCTCAGTGTTAATGACCTGTTGACAGGTCCTGGGCTCGGTGTTAATGACCTGTTGACAGGTCCTGGGCTCAGTGTTAATGACCTGTTGACAGGTCCTGGGCTCAGTGTTAATGACCTGTTGACAGGTCCTGGGCTCAGTGTTAATGACCTGTTGACAGGTCCTGGGCTCAGTGTTAATGACCTGTTGACAGGTCCTGGGCTCAGTGTTAATGACCTGTTGACAGGTCTTGACAGGGTGATGATATTGACGTGATGATCTTGATATGGTGATGATATTGACATAATGATGATCTTGACATGGTGATATTGACATGGTGATGATCTTGACATGATGATATTGACATGGTGATGATCTTGACATGGTGATGATATTGACATAAGGATGATCTTGACATGGTGATATTGACATGGTGATGATCTTGACAAGGTGATGATATTGACATAATGATGATCTTGACATGATGGAGACCTTGACATGGTGATGATCTTGACAAGGTGATGATATTGACATAATGATGATCTTGACATGTACACAAACCATCAAAGGGCTTAACAGTCACATTGCTGTATAAAAGGTTAAGGGTCACACACTGTGATTGGCCAAGTGCCCTATTCAAACAAACCTTGCAAACGGATTCCGTCTATAAGTCACAAAACAGGATTCTCTAGGTACTAAATGAATCAATTGGGTTCCATGTACTCAATGTACCTTCCCCTCCCCTGTTCTGGTTACAGAGAGAAGCAGAGACACACAATAATCCCTTACCGGTAATAATTCTCACTGTGTAGAGGAATGTTAATGAAACATCTTTCTACCCACTACTTAATAAATACAGTGGCTCCAGAAACGATTTACACCCCTGGACTTTTTCCACATTTTGTGGTGTAACAGCCTGAATTTTTTTATAGTAAAAAAATATCTATATGTTTCTGGCCTACACACAATACCCCAATAATGTCCAAATGGAATTATGCTTTTAGAGTTGTATTACAAATGAATAAAAATGAAAAGCTGAAATGTCTAAGTTCTCAATCCCTTTGTTATGGCAACCCTAAATAAATTCAGGAGTAAAAATGAGCTTAATAGATCACATAATCTTGATTTATTTGACCTTTATTTATTAACTTGGCAAGTCAGTTAAAAAATAAATTATTATTTTCAATGACAGCCTAGGAACAGTGGGTTAACTGCCTTGTTCAGGGGCAGAATGACAGATTTGTACCTTGTCAGCTCAGGGATTTGAACTTGCAACCTTTTGGTTACTAGCCCAACGCTCTAACCACTAGGATACCCTGTCGCCCCAGGCATTGACTCATTATGTGTGTAATAATAGTGTTTACTATGATTTTTAAATGACAACGCCATCTCTGTACCACACACATAAAAATATCTGTAAAGTCCCTCAGTCGAACAGTGAATTTCAAACACAGATTCAACCACAAAGACCAGAGAGATTTTCCAATGCCTCACAAAGGGCACCTATTGGTAGGTGGGTAAAAATGCAAAAAGCAAACATTGAATATCCCTTTGAGCATGGTGAAGTTATTAATTAAACAGTAACAGAGTTTAATGGCTGTGATAGCAAAAAACTGAGGATGGATCAACAACATTGCAGTTACGCCACAATACTAACCTAATTGACAGAGTGAAAAGAAGGAAGCCTGTACAGAATACAAATATTCCAAAACAATTAGCAATTAGGCACTAGAGTAAATCTGAAAATAAGTTGTTGAAGAAATTATCTTTATGTCCTGAATACAAAGCGTTACGTTTGGGGAAAAATCCAACACGCACACACAATGGGGTTACTTCACTTTACAAATATCCCCTAACGTTATTACAACAATACCAAAACAGGCTCCAACATGATAACAGCCCACTATTGATGGATTAGTATGTGTGTGATCCCTCTGTCTCTACGGAGAAATCATCCAATGACATCAACCTATATACTCCGGAGCTGTACAATACATTCTTAACGCTGACCCAGGTCAAATTTCCCCAAGTTAATGTTCAAAACCCTCCTCTCGGGCTTTCAATTTCCTGACAGTTGTCGATGTATTAGTGTGACTGTTGAGTCTGCCCACAGCCCAGAGCGTCTTACTTTATTGGGCATGAGCGGCCAACGATGATCCACCTGGCTTGGAGCTCTGGCCAACTGAAACCCTTTACATAGTCTAGCTAACTGCATGTCTGAGCAGCTTACGTAGAATATTCTGTGACGTCTTCCAACCCCCCGACATTCTGATGACATCACTGTTTGCAGAGCAGTCACTTCTGGACTGTAACCTTTGAACCCCCCCACCCCATTATTTGCTCTGGAGTGAAGACATCGTAATTGAAGAATGGATCATTGATTGTCCAGACAAAAACAACAACCTATTTCTTGATTTAATTTACAGATATCTCTACCCAGATTGACTTAAATGTCCTCCCAAAACTCAGACAAGCACCCCAATACCATAACAACAATTGGTACCACTGCATACCAGCATACTATCTGGGGCATGTGACAATAAAACATAAAACATTTTTATCTACTGATTCATTTGGTGGAAACAAAGATAGTCTGGACCACCTCAGTGGACTGGTACATGATATGACTGAGATTATGACCTACAGTATATTAACTGTACACATTTCATCAGATATATAATGTTTACTGCAGAAGGGCAGAGAACACCCCTGCTAAGCTCAGACACGAGACGTATGTGGCAGGGTCTACAGACAATCGCGGATTACAAGGGAAAACCACCACGTTGCGGACATCAACGTCTTGCTCCCGGACAAGCTAAAAACCTTCTTCGCCCGCTTTGAGGATAACACAGTGCCACCAACGCGGCACGCTCACAAGGACTGTGGACTCTCATTCTCCGTGGCCAACGTGAGTAAGACAATTAAGCGTGTTAACCCTCGCAAGGCTGTCGGCCCAGACAGCATACCTAGCCGCGTCCTCAGAGCATCCGCAGACCACCAGCCTAGAGTGTTTACAGACATATTCAGTCTCTCCCTATCCCAGCCTGCTGTCCCCACATGCTTGAAGATGTCCACCATTGTTCCTGTACCCAAGAAAGCAAAGGTAACTGAATTAAATGACTATCGCCCCGTAGCACTCACTTCTGTCATCATGAAGTGCTTTGAGAGGTTAGTTAAGGTTCATATCACCTACCTTACCTGACACCCTAGACCCACTTCAACTTGTTTACCGCCCCAGGAGATCCACAGATGATGCAATTGCCATCAGACTGCACACTGCCCTATCCCATCTGGACAAGAGGAATACCTATGTGAGAATGCTGTTCATTGACTATAGCTCAGCATTCAACACCATAGTACCCTCCAAGCTCATCATTAAGACTGAACCCCGCTCTGTGCAACTGGGTCCTGGACTTCCTGACGGGCCGCCCCTAGGTGTTGAAGGTAGGAAACAACACCTCCACTTCGCTGATCCTCAACATAGGGGCCCCACAAGGGTGAGTGCTCAGCCTCCTGTACTCCCTGTTCACCCATGACTGCGTGGCAATGCACACCTCCAACTCAATCATTAGGTTTGCTAACGACACAATAGTAGTAGGTCTGATTACCAACAATGATGAGACAGCCTACTGGGAGGAGGTGAGGGCACAGGCGGAGCAGTGCCAGGAAAATAACCTCTCCCTCAACAAAACAAAGGAGTTGATCATGGATTTCAGGAAACAGCAGGAGGGAGCACGACGGGACGGCAGTGGAGATGGTGGAAAGCTTCAAGTTCCTCGACAGATACCATTGAAGTCGGAGGTTTTCCTTAGCCAATATCACGTTCACTGTCTTCAAACTCCCTGTCATAGATGAGCCAAGACGCAGCGTGCATGAAATTCCACAACTTTTAATAAAGTGAAACTTTCACAAAAGAAACAGTTAAACAGAAACCGACCGCGACCCGACTGTGGGGCACACAAACACACACAGAAAATAAATAATTACCCACAACATAGGTGGGGAAAAGGCTGCCTAAGTATGATTCCCAATCAGAGACAACAATAGACAGCTGCCTCTGATTGGGAACCACACTCGGCCAAAAACAAAGAAATAGAAAACATTGAATGCCTACCCAAATCACACCCTGACCTAAATAAAACGGATCGCTAAGGTCAGGGAATGACAGCCAAATACATTTAAACTTCGTTTTTTACATTTCCTGACATTTATTCCGAGTAAACATTTCCTGTTTTAGGTCAGTTAGGATCACCACTTTATTTTAAGAATGTGAAATGTCAGAATAATAGTATAGAGAATGATTTATTTCAGCTTTTATTTCTTTCATCACATTCCCAGTGGGTCAGAAGTTTACATACACTCAAGTAGTATTTGGTAGCATTGCCTTTAAATTGTTTAACTTGGGTCAAACGTTTCGGGTAGCCTTCCACAATCTTCCCACAATAAGCGGTGAATTTTGGCCGATTCCTATTGACAGAGCTGGTGTAACTGAGTCAGGTTTTGTAGCCATCCTTGCTCGCACACGCCTTTTCAGTTCTGCCTACAAATTTTCTATGGGATTGAGGTCAGGGCTTTGTGATGTCCACTCCAATACCTTGACTTTGATATCCTTAAGCCCTTTTGGAAGTATGTTTGAGGTCAATGTCCATTTGGAAGACCCATTTGCAACCAAGCTTTAACTTCCTGACTGGTGTTTTGAGATGTTGCTTCAATATATATCCACATAATTTTCCTTCCTCATGAAGCCTTCTATTTTGTGAAGTGCACCAGTCCCTCCTGCAGCAAAGCACTCCGCAACATGATGCTGTCACCCCCTGTGCTTCACGGTTGAGATGGTGTTCTTCGGCTTGCAGGCCTCCCCATTTTTCCTCCAAACATAATGATGGTCATTATTGCCAAGCAGTTCTATTTTTGTTTCATCAGGCCAGAGGACATTTCTCCAAAAAGTAGGATCTTTGTCCCCATGTGCAGTTAACAGTAGTCTGGCTTTTTTATGGAGGTTTTGGAGCAGTGACTTCTTCTTTGCTGAGCTGCCTTTCAGGTTATTCGATATAGGACTCGTTTTACTGTGGATTTAGATACTTTTGTACCCATTTCCTCCAGCATCTTCACATTTTCCTTTTCCGTTGTTCTGGGATTGGTTCGCATTTTACACACCAAAATAGGTTCATCTCAAGGAGACAGAACGCTTCTCCTTCTTGAGCGGTATGACGGCTGCGTGGTCCCATGGTGTTTATACTTGTGTACTATTGTTTGTACAGATAAACGTGGTACCTTCAGGCATTTGGAAATTGCTCCCAAAGATGAACCAGAATTGTGGGGGTCTACAATGTTTTTGTGGCTGATTTCTTTTGATTTTCACATGATGTCATGCAAAGAGGCACTGAGTTTGAAGGTAGGCCTTGAAATACATCCACAGGTACACCTACAATTGACTCAAATTATGTCAAATAGCCTATCAGAAGCTTCTATTTTTTCATTTTTTTTATTTTACCTTTATTTAACCAGGCAAGTCAGTTAAGAACACATTCTTATTTTCAATGACAGCCTCAGAACAGTGGGTTAACTGCCTGTTCAGGGGCAGAACGATAGATTTGTCAGCTCGGGGGTTTGAACTCGCAACCAATCGCTGCCGCCATTACATAATATTCCAGAATTTTCCAAGCTGTTTAAAGGCACAGTCAACTTAGTGTATGTACATTTCTGATCCACTGGAATTGTGATACAGTGAATTATAATTGAAATAATCTGTCTGTAAAAAATTGTTGGAAAAATTACTGGTGTCATGCACAAAGTAGATGTCCTAACTGAGCTGTCAAAACTATAGTTTGTTAACAAGAAATTTGTGGAGTGGTTGAAAAATGAGTTTTAATGACTCCAACCAAAGTGTATGTAAACCTCTGACTTCATCTGTATCAATGACAATCTGAAATGGTCCACCCACATAGACAGTGTGGTGAAGAAGGTGCAACATCACCTCTTCCTCCTCAGGAGGCTGAAGAAATCTGGCTTGGCCCCTTAAGACCCCCTAAAACATTTTCAGATGAACAATTGATAGCATCCTGGTGGGCTGTTTCACCGCCTGGTACGGCAACAGCACCGCCCTCAACCGCAGGGCTCTCCAAGGGGGGTGCGGTCTGCCAAACACATCACTGGGGGCACACTGCCTGCCCTCCAGGACACCTACAACACCTGATGTCACAGGAAGGCCAAAAATATCATCAAGGACATCAATCACCTGAGCCACGGCCTGTTCACCCCGCTATCATCCAGAAGGCGAGGTCAATACAGATGCATCAAAGCGGGGACTGAGAGTCTGAAAAACAGCTTCTATCTCAAGGCCATCAATATGTTAATAGGACTAGGCGTCCTGCTAGCAACTTCCGGTGAATCTGGAGGGCGCGCAATTCAAATGAATAATCATAACAATTATGGATATTAAACATGTAGTTACATGTAAGTGTCTTATATAGGTTGAAAGCTTAAATTCTTGTTAATCTAACGCCAATGTCTGATTTACAGTAGCTATTACAGTGAAAGCATGCCATGCCATTGTTTGAGGACGGCACCACACATCAAAATATTTTTCCACCGGCACAGGTTTCATAAATTCACAAATAGCGATTAAATAGCCATCACTAGCCGGCTACCACCCAGTTACTCAACCCTGCACCTTAGAGGCTGCTGCCCTATATACATAGACATGAAATCACTGGTCACTTTCATAATGGAACACTAGTCACCTTAATCATGTTTACATTCTGCTTAACTCATCTCATTTGTATATACTGTATTCCATTCTGCTGTATATTCATCAATGCCACTCCAACATTGCCTGTCCTAATATTTATATATTTCTTAATACCTTTCTTTTACTTTTAAATGAGCTTGTATTGTTCTAAATTGTTAGATACTATTGCACTGTTGGACCTAGGAGCACAAGCATTTTGTTAATCCCACAAACACATCTAAATATGTGTACTATATGTGACCAATACAATTAGATTTGATTTGAACATACTGTAACAATGTTATTGGTTCGCTCCCTGTTCCCTCATAAGGCTCTGGTCAAAAGCATTGCATTACAGAGTGAATATGGTGCCATTGGGGCCACAGACAAAAAGGAGAAAAAAGGAGAAAAACTTCATAACATTTACTAGGAAAAGTTTAGGCGCTTGTTTCCGAACATTAATATCCAAGGTTTGGTTTTTTCATTGTAAAGACGGCCAACTTTTCTGAGGGTTTTATGGTTTTGTTTATATCGTAGATAAACTGGCGTATATCACCGACAATGTGTAACCTCCCTCTTGGATTTATATCAACATCTTCAGTCCAACAAGGTGGAGCATTTTGCTCCACTCGCAATAACATCTGCTAAACACGTGTATGTGACCAATAACATTTGATTTGATTTGATGTTCTCCACACCAAAAGGTTGTTGAATGTAAAATGTCCATATTTGAGACATAGTAGCCAGCATATTAACATAAAAGTGTTGTAGCCATCCACTTATGTCAAGTTTTTTTCACACATTCCTTCCTTCCTGTGTCGAAGTTGAGTATGTGCAGATAACGTCTGTCAGTGAATATTAGGGTGAAAAGACAAGAGGAGTGAAGCCACCTCAGACTATTGAAATACACCTATATACTGATCTCTGCCACTTTAGACTTTTTAGATACACCCATGTACTGATTTCTGCCACCTTAGACTATTAAGATACACCCATGTACTGACCTCTGCCTCACCAGACAGAACTAAATGGAGATGTCTTGCTGAGCTGTTAGCTGTGCTGATAGCTGAGCTGTTAGCTGAGCTGTTAGCTGTGTTGTTAGCTGAGCTGTTAGCTGTGCTGTTAGCTGTGCTGTTAGCTGTGTTGATAGCTGTGCTGTTAGCTGAGCTGTTAGCTGTGCTGATAGCTGAGCTGATAGCTGAGCTGTTAGCTGTGCTGTTAGCTGTGCTGTTAGCTGAGCTAACAGCTGAGCTGTTAGCTGTGCTGTTAGCTGAGCTGATAGCTGAGCTGTTAGCTGAGCTGTTAGCTGTCCTGTTAGCTGTGCTGTTAGCTGAGCTGATAGCTGAGCTGTTAGCTGTGCTGTTAGCTGTGCTGTTAGCTGTGTTGATAGCTGTGCTGTTAGCTGAGCTGTTAGCTGTGCTGTTAGCTGAGCTGTTAGCTGAACTATTCCAGAAGTAGCACACCTTAATGACCTGGTCAACTAATCGTCAGGCCCTTGACTAGGTGAATCAGATGAGTTACTTCAGGCCCTTGACTAGATGAATCAGATGAGCTACTTCAGGCCCTTGACTAGGTGAATCAGATGAGCTAATTCTGGCCATTGACTAGGTGAATCAAATTTGCTACTTCAGGCCTTTGACTAGGTGAATCAGATGAGCTACTTCAGGCCCTTGACTAGGTGAATCAGATGAGCTAATTCAGGCCATTGACTAGGTGAATCAAATTAGCTACTTCAGGCCCTTGACTAGGTGAATCAGATGAGTTACTTCAGGCCCTTGACTAGGTGAATCAGATGAGCTACTTCAGGCCCTTGACTAGGTGAATCAGATGAGCTACTTTAGGGCTACAACAAAATTGTGAAATGTCTGGGGGTCCCTGGGGAGAGGTTTGAAAAAAGCTGTCCTAGATGATGCAGTGTTCCCTGGCAGAGGAAAAGTGTGGCTGTGACATGGAAACCCTGGAACAGATTCTTGGCCCTCTGTTACTGGCATGGTCCCCTCTCCTCTGCTCCCAAACACACACACACACACATCAGCCAATGAGGTGTCAGAGAGATGGACTGACTCTCAGGTAACAGACACACAGCAAGGACCCCAGGAAGGTCCCGCACATCTGCCTGATCAGAAATGTTCTGCCTGAGTCTGGAGGGAGAAGGAGGGAGAAGGACAGAGGTGAACCCAGTGTGTGTGTGTGTGTGTGTGTGTGTGTGTGTGTGTGTGTGTGTGTGTGTGTGTGTGTGTGTGTGTGTGTGTGTGTGTGTGTGTGTGTGTGTGTGTAGGATTGGGGTGACACCCTGCATTGGGTCACCATACCGTTTCTTTCTGCATAAAGTTCTCCCATTTTTTTATGACAATTATTTAAAAGTTTATGAGGCAAGCTGGCTTTATCAAGCTTCATGTTGCCACTCCGGTGAAAGCACTGACAAACATACCGCGTGGTCATGTAGTTGTTTGCATTTTGAGAAATTAGCATACAGTCTAGTTATTCTACCCGAGGGACGGGAGAGTCACAGCCAGTCTAGTTATTCTACCTGAGGGACGGGAGAGTCACAGACAGTCTAGTTATTCTACCCGAGGGACGGGAGAGTCACAGACAGTCTAGTTATTCTACCCGAGGGACGGGAGAGTCACAGACAGTCTAGTTATTCTACCCGAGGGACGGGAGAGTCACAGACAGTCTAGTTATTCTACCCGAGGGACGGGAGAGTCACAGACAGTCTAGTTATTCTACCAGAGAGATGGGAGAGTCACAGACAGTCTAGTTATTCTACCCGAGGGACGGGAGAGTCACAGACAGTCTAGTTATTCTACCCGAGGGACGGGAGAGTCACAGACAGTCTTGAATTATTAGATACCTGAGTGTGTTCACTGGGATGTCTGTAATTGGAGAGCTCATTGAACACAGCAGTGATTTACAGTATGGTAGTTAGAATTAACGCCACCACTGAATACCACTGAACGCCTGTCAGTAGGAAAACAGCCCCTGTGCTGTTGCTGAAGACACTCTGCCATGATGTTGACACAGGTGAAGCCATTATGATTACCACTAGATGTTACTGTCGTGGGGGGAGAGTTACAGTAGAGCACTATGATTACCACTAGCTGTTCCTGTGGTGGGGGGAGAGTTATGGCAGAGCACTATGATTACCACTAGCTGTTACTGTGGTGGGGGGAGAGTTATGGCAGAGCACTATGATTACCACTAGATGTTACTGTGGTGGGGGGAGGAGTTACAGCAGAGCACTGGGATTACCACTAGATGTTACTGCTAGCTCCTGTGGTGTGGGAGAGTTACAGCAGGGCACTGGGATTACCACTAGCTGTTACTGTGGTGGGGGGAGAGTTATGGTAGAGCACTATGATTACCACTAGCTGTTACTGTGGTGGGGGGAGGAGTTACAGTAGAGCAATATGATTACCACTAGCTGTTACTGTGGTGGGGGGCAGAGTTACAGTAGAGCACTATGATTACCACTAGATGTTACTGTGGTGGGGGGCAGAGTTACAGTAGAGCACTATGATTACCACTAGATGTTACTGTGGTGGGAGGAGGAGTTACAGTAGAGCAATATGATTACCACTAGATGTTACTGTGGTGGGGGCAGAGTTACAGTAGAGCACTATGATTACCACTAGATGTTACTGTGGTGGGGGGAGGAGTTACAGCAGAGCACTGGGATTGTCACTAGATGTTACTGTGGTGGGGGGAGAGTTACAGTAGAGCACTATGATTACCACTAGCTGTTACTGTGGTGGGGGGCAGAGTTACAGTAGAGCACTATGATTACCACTAGATGTTACTGTGGTGGGGAGGAGTGTTACAGTAGAGGACTCTGATTACCACTAGCTGTTACTGAGGTGGGGGGCAGAGTTACAGTAGAGCACTATGATTGCCACTAGCTGAAGATATATCCCTCCTTTGTGGTTTACAATTGGTTTAGTGGTCTCTTTACTCCCCTCTCTTTCTCTCTCTCTCTCTCTCTCTCTCTCTCTCTCTTGTGTGACGGATTAGTCAAAATTATTTGTTTGGAGCACTGCATATACAGTTGATGTCGGAAGTTTACATACACTTTGGTTGGAGTCATTAAATCTTGTTTTTCAAGTCCTCAACAAATGTCTTATTACAATCTATAGTTTTGGAAATTTGGTTAGGATATCTACTTTGTGCATGACACAAGTAATTTTTCCAACAATTGTTTACATAAAGATTATTTCACTTATAGTTCACATTATCACAATTCCAGTGGGTCAGAAGTTTACATACGCTAAATTAACTGTGCCTTTAAACAGCTTGGAAAATTCCAGAAAATTATGTCATGGCTTTAGAAGCTTCTGATAGGCTAATTGACATCCTTTGGGTCAACTGGAGGTGTACCTGTGGATGTATTTCAAGGCCTACCTTCCAAACCACTGCCTCTTTGCATGACATCATGGGAAAATCAAAAGAAATCATCCAAGACCTCAGAAAAAAAATTGCAGACCTCCACAAGTCTGGTTCATCTTTGGGAGCAATTTCCAAACGCCTAAAGGTACTATGTTCATCTGTACACACAATAGAACGAAAGTATAAAAACCATGGGACCACGCAGCCGTCATACAGCTCAGGAAGGAGACTCATTCTGCCTGCTAGAGATGAATGTACTTTGGTGTGGAAAGTGTAAATCAATCCCAGAACAACAGCAAAGGACCTTGTGAAGATTCTGGAGGAAACAGGTACAAAAGTCTCTATATCCAAAGTAAAACGAGTCCTATATTGATATAACCTGAAAAGCCACTCAGCAAGGAAGAAGCCACTGCTCAAAAACCTCCATAAAAAAGCCAGACTAAGGTTTGCAACTGCACATGGGGACAAAGATTGTACTTTTTGGAGAAATGTCCTCTGGTCTGATGAATCACAAATAGAACTGTTTGGCAATAATGACCATTATGTTAGGTGGAAAAAGGGGGAAGCTTGCAAGCCAAAGAACACCATCTCAACCGTGAAGCATGGGAGTGGCAGCATCATGTTGTGGGGGTGCTTTGCTGCAGGAGGGACTGGTGCACTTCACAAAATAGATGGCATCATGAGGAAAGGAAAATTGTGTGGATATATTGAAGCAACATCTCAAGACATCAGTCAGGAAGTTAAAGCTTGGTCGCAAATGTGTCTTCCAAATGGACAATGACCCCAAGCATACTTCCAAAGTTGTGTTAAAATGGCTTAAGGACAAGGTCAAGGTATTGGAGTGGCAATCACAAAGCCCTGACCTCAATCCTATAGAACATTTGTGGGCAGAACTGAAAAGGTGTGTGCGAGCAAGGATGCCTACAAACCTGACTCAGTTACACCAGCTCTGTCAGGAGGAATTGGCCAAAATTCACCCAACTTATTGTGGGAAGCTTGTGGAAGGCTACCCGAAACATTTGACCCAAGTTAAACAATTTAAAGGCAATGCTACCAAATACGAATTGAGTTTATGTTAACTTCTGACCCACAGGGAATGTGATGAAAGAAATAAAAGCTGAAATAAAGTTTAAAGTATTTTAAAGTTTAAATGTATTTGGCTAAGATGTATGTACACTTCTGACTTCAACTGTATGCTTGTACCTTATTTGAGTTCACAACCACCTCATTAGTTTCTTAGTCAGTTTCTGTCCAGTTTAATGTTACAAGACTTGGACCTGTTGGTTCCTGGTGCATCAGGTTGCAGTGTAACTTACTGAGACACACACATAAGCGTGAGTGCAGGCATGCATCTTTACACACACAAATTACAGCATGTTGAGTTCCATTTTAAATATAGGCATATATTACACCTTGTCTGTGTTTGTGCATGTGCAGCTACTCTTCCTGGGGTTCAAACATAATAAAGTATTTACATTACACATAAAATAACATTATTACACCACTACACATCTACAACACAAAATGATTAATACCACCATACAACAATATCACAATGTATGCATATGCACGTGTCTGTACTTTTTTGTGTATCTCTTCACAGTCCCCGTTGTTCCACAGTCCCCGTTGTATTTTTACCTGTTTTTTAAAATCCGATTCTACTCCTTGCATCAGTTATCTGATGTGGAATTCAGTCATGGCTCTAAGTTGTACTATGCGCCTACCATAGTCTGTTCTGGACTTGAGGACAGTGAAGAGACCTGGTGGCATGTATTGTGGGGTATGCTTGAGTGTCCGAGCTGTGTGCTAGTATTTTAAAACAGACAGCTCGGTACATTGAGCTTGTCAACAGCTCTTACAAAAACAAGTAGTGATGAAGTCAATCTCTCTTCCACTTTCAGCCATGATAGATTGACATGCATGTCATTAATGTTAGCACTCCGTGTACATTTAAGGGCCTGCCGTACTGCCCTGTTCTGAGTCAACTGCAATTTTCCTAAGTCCCTCTTTGTGGCACCTGACCACATTACTGAAAATTAGTCTAGGTGTGACAAAATTAGGTCCTGTAGGACATGACTTTTTGATAGTGTTGTTAAGAAAGCAGAGTAGCGCTTTATTATGGACAGACTTCTCCCCATCTTAGCTACTGTTGTATCAATATGTCTTAACCATGACAGTTTACAATCCAGGGTTACTCCAAGCAGTTTAGTCACTTCTACTTGCACAATTTCCACATGGTTCATTATGAGCTGTAGTTGAGGTTTAGGGTTTAGTGAATGATTTGTTCCAACTACAACACTTTTAGTTTTGGAAGTATTTAGGACTAACTTATTCCTTGGTAACCATTCCGATACTAACTGCAGCTCTTTGTTATGTGTTGCAGTCATTTCAGTTGCTGTAGTAGCTGATGTGTATAGTGCTGAATCATCCGAATACAAAGACACATTGACTTTACTCAAAGCATGTCGTTAGTATAAATTGAAAAAAGTAAGGGGCCTAAACAGCTACCCTGGGGTATTCCAGATTCTACCTGGATTATATTTGAGAGGCTTCCATTAAAGAACAGGCTCTGTTTTCTGTTAGACAAGTAACTCTTTATCCACATTATAGCAGGGGGTGTAAAGCCATAACACATACGTTTTTCCAGCTGCAGACTATGATCGATAATGTCAAAATCTGCACTGAAGTCTAACAAGACAGCCACCACAATCATCAATTTCTCTCAGCCAACCAGTCATTTGTGTAAGTGCTGTGCTTGTTGAGTATCTTTCCCTATAAGCGTGCCGAAAGTCTTTTCTCATTTTGTTTACTGTGAAGTAGCATTGTATCTGGTCAAACACAATTTTTTCCAGAAGTTTACTATGGATTGGTAACAGGCACATCTGTCGGCTATTTGAGCCAGTAAAGGGGGCCTTACTATTCTTAGATAGCGGAATGACTGTGGCTTCCTCCAGGCCTGAGGGCACACACTTTTTAGTATGCTTATATTGAAAATGTGGCAAATAGGAGTGGCAATTATCCTCAGTAAATTTCCATCTACATTGTCAGACCTCGTGGCTTGTCATTGTTGATAGACAATCATTTTTTCACCTCTTCCACACGAACTTGACAGAATTCAAAAGTACAATTCTGTCTTTCATAATGTGGTCAGATATACTTGGATGTGCGTTAGTTTCTGGCATGTCATACTTAAGTTTGCTTATCTTTCCAAAGAAAAAGTAATTGAAGTTGTTGGCAATATCAGTGGGTTTTGTGATGAATGAGCCATCTGATTCAATGAATGATGGAGTGTGTGTGTGGGTGGCAGATTGATGGTGTGAAGTCGGTTCTTCAACTGCACACTTCACACACATAGTGAACATCATGATCCCAATACTTCTGGAGCACAAATCACCTCCTCTCACAGTGTGTGTGTGTGTGTGTGTGTGTGTGTGTGTGTGTGTGTGTGTGTGTGTGTGTGTGTGTGTGTGTGTGTGTGTGTGTGTCCCGAGCCAGGAGAAGAGGTTAACCTCAGCACCATGCTAATTAACGCCTCAACATAACCCTTTAATCTTTCTGTCGTTTCTAAGAAGTGGGTCATATGTTACAGCAGCCCCATTGGAGTTATAAAGCCTTTATAACACATACTCTGTAACTGCACTCACCTAAACCACTTTCTCTTTTGTAGTATTATGGAATGATATTCTGACCAGGAAAAAGTCGAGGCCATCGTCTGTGTGGATGTCAATCGGCAACTTGACTGACAACGGCTGACTTTCTCCCTCCATCTTAGAATTGTTTTCAGTAGCTAATGAGTTGTTTTGAATTGACTCTGACAAACCTCCCAAATGACACATATGCCACACTTTACATAGGTGTCTATGATTTAACAATAAACTTTTGGGACACAGGGTAAAAGAGTTCATGGTAACCTAGATTCCTCGGGAAGCAGACAAACAGCCTGTTAACAAATATATAAGTGTGATTGCTCCCCTGCCCGCCCTCAGGATGTACCCCATTAGAACTGCCAATAGGTTACTGCCACTATGGGTTACCTTCTAAAGCTTTAGAGACTAGTCCCCCTTCCACTACAGGGCACCTTCTAGAGCTTTAGAGACTAGTCCCCCTGCTACTACAGGTTACCTTCTAGAGCTTTAGAGACTAGTCCCCCTTCCACTACAGGGCAACTTCTAGAGCTCTAGACAGTAGTCCCAATGCCACTACAGGTCACCTTTTATAAATTTAGAGACTAGTCCCCCTTCCACTACAGGGCACCTTCTAGAGCTTTAGAGACTAGTCCCCCTGCTACTACAGGTTACCTTCTAGAGCTTTAGAGACTAGTCCCCCTTCCACTACAGGGCAACTTCTAGAGCTCTAGATAGTAGTCCCAATGCCACTACAGGTCACCTTTTATAAATTTAGAGACTAGTTCCCCTGCCACTACAGGGCACCTTCTAGAGTTTTAGAGACTAGTTCCCCTGCCACTACAGATTACCTTCTAGAGCTTTAGAGACTAGTTCCCCTGCCACTACAGATTACCTTCTAGAGTTTTAGAGAGTTGTCCCATGATAGGAGGTCAATGGAAAATTCTGATTAAATCAGGTATGTCCTTAGGGCATAGCAGTTTGTGTGTGTGCTGCCCCCTGACGTAAGCCTGCCATTCCCTCCCTCCCAGTCCTTTTCTGTACTCTGATTTGATAGGTTGAGGGAAGTAGGGGCCATGGTCTGATGGGTTGATGGAAGTAGGGGCCATGGTCTGATCTGATAGGTTGAGGGAAGTAGGGGCCATGGTCTGATCTGATAGGTTGAGGGAAGTAGGGGCCAGGATCTGATCTAATAGGTTGAGGGAAGTAGGGGCCATGGTCTAATCTGATTCGTTGAGGGAAGTAGGGGCCATGGTCTGATAGGTTGAAGGAAGTAGGGGCCATGGTCTAATCTGATAGGTTGAGAGAAGTAGGGGCCATGGTCTAATCTGATAGGTTGAGGGAAGTAGGGGCCATGGTCTAATCTGATAGGTTGAGGGAAGTAGGGGCCATGGTCTAATCTGATAGGTTGAGGGAAGTAGGGGCCATGGTCTAATCTGATAGGTTGAGGGAAGTAGGGGCCATGGTCGAATCTGATAGGTTGAGGGAGGTAGGGGCAATGGTCTGATCTGATAGGTTGAGGGAAGTAGGGGCCATGGTCTAATCTGAGACGTTGAGGGAAGTAGGGGCCATGGTCTGATCTGATAGGTTGAGGGATAGTTGTTCACCCTGACTGTTTTCTCATCAACTCTTATATGACCAGATTTCCTCTAGTCCAGAGTTATTCCCCTGTCCTTCCCTATGACGCCGCATTTTTTTTACACACACACACACACACACACACACACACACACACACACACACACACACACACACACACACACACACACACACACACACACACACACACACACACACACACACACACACACACACACACACACACACACACACACACACATACATACATACATATTTTAAAAGCTAACAACAAACACACCCAATGCTGGGAAAAATTGCTTCCTGTCTGGTTGGAAACCAAAGGATATCCAGCATCCCCTTCCTGACCCTGTATATGACCCCATGCTGATGGGGGAGGTATGGGACACAGTGGTGTGGAAGCTACTGAGAAGCCCTAATACATGACCTACTTAATGAACTACATAGAGATCAGATAGTGTCTATAGAGCCAGAAGAAGAGAGGCTACAGCAGGTCTGTGAAATACCATGTCATATCAGGAATGCTAACTTCTGTTTGGTCAGTAATGGTGACACTTTGTATAACTTTCTGAAGAAGCACGTTGCTTACAGACTTAAACTATGCTACTGTCTAATGGTTAGGTATTATAGAGGTCACCTCTTACAGTTTTAAACTATGCTACTGTCTAATGGTAAGCTATCATTGAGGTCATCTAATTGCAACAAGTCACGTTAGCAACAACTACAGTGTCTGTTATGCTACACACGTCATTCACACATTCCTCTTTCCATGATATGTTACCGGTGAAACGTTCTTTCCACTATGACCCACAATGAACGACGTATCCCTCTCTCTCTCTCTCTCTCTCTCTCTCTCTCTCTCTCTCTCTCTCTCTCTCAGGGCCTTTCATCAGATGGAAATAACCTCTCCTGATTGCCCCCTCCCTGTAGATATAATTAGGCCAGTGTAGAACAACTCTGGACCTGGTCCGGTCCCTGGCTGCCAGTTTGAGAGAGCTGCTCCACTGGTCCTGTGCTGCTGGCCTCCAATATCAACCCATTATCTACACGGCTGGAATGCTTTGCTCTGACCGACATAGCACAGACCGGCCATTACAGGAACATTCATACAGAGAGGAAGTTACAAGGGTCGTAGAGAGAAAATAGGGACGGAATAGCGATCACAGTGGGTTTAGATGATTAGTGACGTGTCCCAAATAGCCTCCTATTCCCTTCATAGTGCACTACTTTTGACCATGGGCAAAAGTAGTGCCCTATATACACTGTGGACAGTTTATTAGGTACAGCCATCTAGTACCAGGTCGGACCCCCCTTGCCTACAGAATAGCCTGAATTCTTTGGGGAATGGAAGTGTTGCTCAAATGGTCAATAAAACATTCCCCACCATTAAACCACCGTCACCAGCCTGTACCGTTGACACCCGGCAGGTTGTCCAGTGTTGGTGATCGTGTGGAGCCGCTTCTTCTTGTTTTTAGCTGATAGGAGTGGAACCCGGTGTGGTCGTCTGCTGCAATAGTCCTTCCGTGACACAAGGACGGATGAGTTGTGCGTTCCGAGATGCCGTTCTGCACACCTCTGTTGCACTGTGCTGTAATTTGGCTGTTTGTGGCCAGCCTGTTAGTTCTCCTTCGACCTCTTATCAACCAGTGGTGTAAAGTAAAAATAGTCATTTTTTTAGGTATCTGTACTTTACTATTTATATTTTTGACTACTTTTGCTTTTACTCCACTACATTCCTAAAGAAAATAATGCACTTTTACTCCATACATTTTCCTTGACACTCAAAAGTAATCGTTACATTTGCAATAATTAGCAGGACAGAAAAATGGTCCAAAAACAAGAAAATGTATATGTATAGTATACTCAAATGTATAGAATAACAGTTACATGTAGTGGAGTTATGTGCTTACTTTTGATACTTAAATATATTTAAAACCAAATACTTTTAGACTTTTACTCAAATAGTATTTTTCTGGGTGACTTTCACTTTTACTTGAGTCGTTTTCTGTTAAAGTATCTTTACTTTTACTGACAAATGGGTATTTTTTTCAACCACTGTTATCAACAAGCTGTTTTTCACCCACAGGACTGCCGCTGACTGGATATTATTGATTTGTTTCACCATTCTCAGTATACCCTAGACCCTGTGAGTGAGATACTGGAACCGGAGCGCCTGGCACCGACGATCATATCACGCTCAAAGTTGCTTTGGTCACTCATTTCTAACGTTCAACCAACTGTAACTCTCTGTCTGTAGGAGCAAACCATTTTCGTGAACATGGGCGATGTACCTGGCCAATTAGAGCAGATACAAAGGTAGTGCACTACTAAGAGCCGAGAGAGAGAGAGAGAGAGAGAGAGAGAGACCCCCTTGAATTGAAGTGGCGAGCTCCTGCTCCTCATAGTGTGGAAGCCAGCAGGTCAGAGGCAACAGCCATCCACAATGAGACATGCAGATCGAGGGGTAGCCATTAATGGGCCCCACTGCCACAGGCGTCTTAGCAGGGGTCCATTGTGGGGCAAGTCACAGAGAGAGGATCGAAACCTTTCCCAAACCGTATCGAGGCATGGCCCTGTTCAGTGGCGCTTATACAAATCAAATCAAATGTATTTATATAGCCCTTCGTACATCAGCTGATATCTCAAAGTGCTGTACAGAAACCCTGCCTAAAACCCCAAACAGCAAGCATTGCAGGTGTAGAAGCACGGTGGATAGGAAAAACTCCCTAGAAAGGCCGGAATATAGGAAGAAACCCAGAGAGGAACCAGGCTTTGAGGGGTGGCCAGTCCTCTTCTGGCTGTGCCGGGTGGAGATTATAACAGAACATGGCCAAGATGTTCAAATGTTCATAAATGAACAGCATGGTCAAATAATAATAATCACAGTAGTTGTCGAGGGTGCAACAAGTCGGCACCTCAGGAGTAAATGTCAGTTGGCTTTTCATAGCCGATCATTAAGAGTATCTCTACCGCTCCTGCTGTCACTAGAGAGTTGAAAACAGCAGGTCTGGGACAGGTAGCACATCCGGTGAACAGGTCAGGGTTCCATAGCCGGAGGCAGAACAGTTGAAACTGGAGCAGCAGCACGACCCGGTGAACTGGGGACAGCAAGGAGTCATCATGCCAGGTAGTCCTGAGGCATGTTCCTAGGGCTCAGGTCCTCCGAGAGAGAGAAAGAACGAAAGAGAGAAAGAAAGAGAGAATTAGAGAGAGCATACTTAAATTCACACAGGGACACCGGAAAAGACAGGAGAAATACTCCAGATATAAGCCCCCCGACAAAAACTACTGCAGCATAAATACTGGAGGCTGAGACAGGAGGGGTCAGGAGACACTGTGGCCCCTTCCGATGATAGCCCCGGACAGGGCCAAACAGGCAGGATATAAGGCTTTGCCAAAGCACAGCCCCCACACCACTAGAGGGATATCTTCAACCACCAACTTACCATCCTGAGACAAGGCCGAGTATAGCCCACAAAGATCTCCGCCACGGCACAACCCAAGGGGGGGCGGCAACCCAGACAAGATTGGCTGTATCTGGCTGTATCACCACCGGCCGTGATTGGGAGTCCTATATATAGGGTGGCACACAATTGGCTCAGCGTCGTCCGGGTTTGGCCGGTGAAGGTCGTCATTGTAAATAAGAATTAGTTCTTAACTGACTTGCCTACTTAAATAAAGGTTCAATAAAAATAAATACATAAAAAGAGATGTGACTGGTTGTGTTTTGTTCCACTTTGGGTAGAGGTATCTCAGAAACAAAAGCATTGTTAGAGGATTGGCCCCTAGCCTATAACAGAGATTTAGCTTCCTCTCCTCTTCACCTCTAGAGTGCGTGTGTGCATGCATTTGAGTGAATGTGAATGTGTGCATCGTTGAACAGGCAGTGAACCCACTGTTCCTAGGCCGTCATTGAAAATAAGAATTTGTTCTTAACTGATACAGTTCTATACTGTTCCCTTCTCTGACAACTGATACAGTTCTATACTGGTCTCTTCTCTGTTAACTGATACAGTTCTATACTGTTCTTTTCTCTGACAACTGATACAGTTATATACTGGTCTCTTCTCTATAAACTGATACAGTTCTATACTGGTCTCTTCTCTATAAACTGATACAGTTCTATACTGGTCTCTTTTCTATAAACTGATACAGTTCTATACTGGTCTCTTCTCTGATAACTGATACAGTTCTATACTGGTCTCTTTTCTATAAACTGATACAGTTCTATACTGGTCTCTTCTCTGTTAACTGATACAGTTCTATACTGGTCTCTTCTCTGTTAACTGATACAGTTCTATACTGGTCTCTTCTCTATAAACTGATACAGTTCTATACTGGTCTCTTCTCTATAAACTGATACAGTTCTATACTGGTCTCTTTTCTATAAACTGATACAGTTCTATACTGGTCTCTTCTCTGATAACTGATACAGTTCTATACTGGTCTCTTTTCTATAAACTGATACAGTTCTATACTGGTCTCTTCTCTGTTAACTGATACAGTTCTATACTGTTCTTTTCTATGATAACTGATACAGTTCTATACTGGTCTCTTCTCTGACAACTGATACAGTTCTATACTGGTCTCTTCTCTGTTAACTGATACAGTTCTATACTGGTCTCTACTCTGTTAACTGATACAGTTCTATACTGGTCTCTTCTCTATTAACTGATACAGTTCTATACTGGTCTCTACTCTGTTAACTGATACAGTTCTATACTGGTCTCTTCTCTATTAACTGATACAGTTCTATACTGGTCTCTTCTCTGTTAACTGATACAGTTCTATACTGGTCTCTTCTCTGTTAACTGATACAGTTCTATACTGGTCTCTACTCTGTTAACTGATACAGTTCTATACTGGTCTCTTCTCTATTAACTGATACAGTTCTATACTGGTCTCTTCTCTGTTAACTGATACAGTTCTATACTGGTCTCTTCAGAGCAAGGTGATAACCAATGAGTTTATTTCTGCCGTTCAAAGTGGTGTCTGCTTCCCAAATGGCACCCTATTCCCTTTCAATGTGGCTATTTTTTGACCAAGGCCGATAAGGAATACAGTGTAATTTATGGACTCAGATAATGATGTGAGGGAACTGTACTGTTCAACCTTCATTCATGAACTAGATCTGCATTCCTACACTCTCGCTTTGCTTTTCAGGATTATTAGATCTACTGTGTATTCATACGTTATATTTTCTCTTACTAGATCCTTATTCTATTACATTATCCATATATTAAAAGGTCAGGTTATATGTCTCTGATAAAGGAAATGTATTCAAGTCAATGATTTAGTATCTGCAAACAATACATTTCCAAGTGTTTACGGTTAAGATAGGAATTATCTCTGAAATCTTAAGGTTAGGTATTAACCCTGAATCATCAATGTAAGGGTTAAAGTTAGGCATTCATTCTGAATGGTTAAGGTAAGGGTTAGGCATTCATGCTGAATGGTTAATTTAAGGGACAAGGTTAGGCATTAACTCTTAATGGTTAAGGTAAGGATTAGGGTTAGACATTAACCCTGAATGGTTAAGGTAAGGGTTAAGGTTAGACATTCACTCTGAGTGGTAAAGGTTAGGCATTAATTATGAATGGTTAAGGTAAGGGTTGAGTTTAGACATTAACTCTGAGTGGTTAAGGTTATGCTTACACCCATCTGCCATCCCCGTCCACAACACCCTAGCAAAACCGAAACCTACTTGAAGGTAACAGCACTCACTGTTGCCCCTAGTGGCTGGTTTCCACGTCATCTCCCGACATCCTCAGACATGGATGGACGTCAAAAACTGTCTTGTATCACGGTGTGACCTGGCAAGTGAAGTGAGTGGTTGTGATGTCTCGGTAGTGTGGTTATAAGTACCCTCTCCTGATAAGAAGAGGAGCACTACAGTATAAATAGACTGTGTGTGTATGTCTTGGCTGTGTGTTTGTGTGTGTGTGTGTGCGTATGTCTTGGCTGTGTGTTTGTGCGTGTGTGTGTGTGTGTGTATGTCTTGGCTGTGTGTGTGTGTGTGTGTGTGTGTATGTCTTGGCTGTGTGTTTGTGCGTGTGTGTGTGTGTATGTCTTGGCTGTGTGTGTGTGTGTGTGTGTGTGTGTGTGTGTGTGTGTGTGTGTGTGTGTGTGTGTGTGTGTGTGTGAGTGTGTGTGTGTGTGTGTGTGTGTGTGTATGTCTTGGCTGTGTGTTTGTGCGTGTGTGTGTGTGTCTCTGTGCTGCTGTCGTGCTCTGAACTACTATCAGGAGACGTCAGGGGAATCTGGTTCAACTGTACACCAGCAGTACAATACACTACCCAGCTCTGTTCTCCTCCGCTCTGCAGTGTCAGCCTACGACAATGGGACACCCAGATACACTATCACAGTCCTAAAACCCCGAATGATAACTATAAAAAAATATATATAAATATTTAACTGACTTACCTAGTTAAATAAAGGTTAAATAAAAATAAATACATAAAAGGAGATGTGAATGATTGTGTTTTGTTTCAGTTTGGGTAGAGGTATCTCAGAAACAAAAGTATTTTTAGAGGATTGGCCCCTAGCCTATAACAGAGATTTAGCTTCCTCTCTTCTTCACCTCTAGCGTGCGTGTGTGCATGCATTTGAGTGAATGTGAATGTGTGCATCGTTGTCATTCAGTGTTTTAGGACTGTGATAGTGTATCTGGGTGTCCCATTGTCGTAGGCTGACACTGCAGAGCAGAGGAGAACAGAGCTGGGTAGTGTATTGTACTGCTGGTGTACAGTTGAACCAGATTCCCCTGACGTCTCCTGATAGTAGTTCAGAGCACGACAGCAGCACAGAGACACACACACACACGCACAAACACACAGCCAAGACATACACACACACACACACACACACAGCCAAGACATACACACACACACGCACAAACACACAGCCAAGACATACACACACACACGCACAAACACACAGCCAAGACATACACACACAGTCTATTTATACTGTAGTGCTCCTCTTCTTATCAGGAGAGGGTACTTATAACCACACTACTGAGACATCACAACCACTCACTTCACTTGCCAGGTCACACCGTGATACAAGACAGTTTTTGACGTCCATCCATGTCTGAGGATGTCGGGAGATGACGTGGAAACCGGCCACTAGGGGCAACAGTGAGCGCTGTTACCTTCAAGTAGGTTTCGGTTTTGCTAGGGTGTTGTGGACGGGGATGGCAGATGGGTGTAAGCATCTGCCTCTGATTCCAAAGGTTGCAAGTTTGAATCCAGCAATAGAAAGTTGTTTTGAGATTTTTGTTTTAAGTCCATACCAAACCTTAACCCTTACCTTAACCACTCAGAGATAATGCCTAACCTTAACCATTCAGACTTAATGCCTAATCTTTTTATTTTATTTTATTTTTTACCCCTTTTTCTCCCCAATTTCGTGGTATCCAATTGTTTAGTAGCTACTATCTTGTCTCATCGCTACAACTCCCATACGGGCTCGGGAGAGACGAAGGTTGAAAGTCATGCGTCCTCCGATACACAACCCAACCAAGCCGCACTGCTTCTTAACACAGAGCGCATCCAACCCGGAAGCCAGCCGCACCAATGTGTCGGAGGAAACACCGTGCACCTGGCCACCTTGGTTAGCGCGCACTCCACCACAGGAGTCGCTGGTGCACGATGAGACAAGGATATCCCTACCGGCCAAACCCTCCCTAACCCGGACGACGCTAGGCCAATTGTGCGTCGCCCCACGGACCTCCGTGGAACAGGACAGAATAAAACAGAACAGAGATAGAAACACTGGTTGGACAGATCTGCAGCTAGACACACTTAGGTCAAATAGTTCAAAATACTAGAAGTGCTATGACCATGTAGGTCCTGGACCACGTAGGTCCTGGATTGTAACAAAAATGTCCTACAGTACAGAGCTTGAAAACATTTCAAGTGTATTTCTCCCAATGCAGGAATTGAACCCACAACTTGGCGCTGCTGACACCATGCTCACGCCATGTCTGCATGGTATCTGTGGGGACAGACAGAACGTGATATACCCATAATCCTCAGGGTCTCTAACCAGAGGGTGGTCCTTTCTGGGATTGAATTGGCTATATAAATATGTTACATTCTGCCAATGAAGGTGGCTTTAAAATACAATATAAATAACCAGCATGTCACGCCCTGGTCTTAGTATTTTGTGTTTTCTTTATTTATTTGGCCAGGCCAGGGTGTGACATGGGTTTATTTTGTGTTGTGTTTATGTATGGGGGTTTTTCGTAGGTTTTGGGATTGTGGCTTAGTGGGGTGTTCTAGCAAAGTCTATGGTTGCCTGAGGCGGTTCTCAATCAGAGGCAGGTGATTCTCGTTGTCTCTGATTGGGAACCATATTTAGGCAGCCATATTCTTTGAGTGTTTTGTGGGTGATTGTTCATGTCTCTGTGTTTGTTTGCACAAGATAGGCTGTTTCGGTTTTCACGTTACGTTTTTGTATAGTTCGTGTTTTTGTCTTCATTAAACATGTATCGAATTAACCACGCTGCATTTTGGTCCGACTCTCTTTCACCTGAAGAAAACCGTAACACAGCACTGGTCACAGCCATGTTCCTGCACAATGATTTAATGTGGTTTATTTTGATTAGGGTTCTGCATGTTAACTGTAATTCTGCTGTCATTTAACAACCCACTGTGAGGATTAATGGGACTGGTGGGTCTAATCTAGTCAACCTGTCAGATTACACACTATTACCCACTAAACCCTGGAACGCTCACAGAGCAGGACTGTACAGATGAACTCTGGCTGTCTCAGTCTGCTGACGTTGAAATAAACATTGATTACAAGCTCTCCATCATCAAATCCCCATAGGCCTTGGTCAAAATTAGTACATTATACAGAGAACATGGTGACATTTGGGATACACTCATAATCTCCTCTTCTCCATCAAATTGCAGAGCACAGAGATGGTGACGCTTGGTACCATAAACATAAACTTCAATGGAGGTCCAACCGTTTCTTCCGATAAGTAGAGTAGATTATAAACATTTTCAATGTAAATCCACCTCTCGGGGCTCCTGAGTGGCACATCTCAGTGCTAGAGGCGTCACAACAGAAACAATGTTTCCAATCCAGACTGTTGGCCCAGTTGGCCCAGCATCTTCTGGGTTTGGCCTGTGTATGCCTTCATTGTAAATAAGAATTTGTTCTTAACTGACTTAAATAAAAAATATACTATATACCGAACCCAAACATTATACACCCTGATATTACAGACAGACATCTTCATTGTAAGTCCACATCTTATAGTGAACCCAAACATTATACACCCTGATATTACAGACAGACATCTTCATTGTAAGTCCACATCTTATAGTGAACCCAAACATTATACACCCTGATATTACAGACAGACATCTTCATTGTAAGTCCACATCTTATAGTGAACCCAAACATTATACACCCTGATATTACAGACAGACATCTTCATTGTAAGTCCACATCTTATAGTGAACCCAAACATTATACACCCTGATATTACAGACAGACATCTTCATTGTAAGTCCACATCTTATAGTGAACCCAAACAAAGTCCTGTGTCGCTCAGTTGGTAGAGCATGGCACTTCAAATGCCAGGGTTGTGGGTTAAAGTCCCGTGGGGGACCAGTATGAAAAGGCATGCACTCACTCAGAGTCAGTCACTCTGGATAAGTGTGTCTGCTAAATGACTCATTTTACACCGTGATATTACAGACAGACGTCTTTAATGTAATTTTACACCGTGATATTACAGACAGACGTCTTTAATGTAATTTTACACCGTGATATTACAGACAGACGTCTTTAATGTAATTTTACAACGTGATATTACAGACAGACGTCTTTAATAATGTAATTTTACACCGTGATATTACAGACAGACGTCTTTAATGTAATTTTACACCGTGATATTACAGACAGACGTCTTTAATGTAATTTTACAACGTGATATTACAGACAGACGTCTTTAATGTAATTTTACACCGTGATATTACAGACAGACGTCTTTAATGTAATTTTACAACGTGATATTACAGACAGACGTCTTTAATGTAATTTTACACCGTGATATTACAGACAGACGTCTTTAATGTAATTTTACACCGTGATATTACAGACAGACGTCTTTAATGTAATTTTACACCGTGATATTACAGAAAGACGTCTTTAATGTAATTTTACACCGTGATATTACAGAAAGACGTCTTTAATGTAATTTTACACCGTGATATTACAGACAGACATCTTTAATGTAATTTTACACCGTGATATTACAGACAGACTTCTTTAATGTAATTTTACACCGTGATATTACAGACAGACGTCTTTAATGTAATTTTACACCGTGATATTACAGACAGACGTCTTTAATGTAATTGCAACAGCTTCTTCGTACAGTAAGTTTTATTCCCTGCTTTTTCTCTACTGTAATCCTTTCCATCAAAATGCCTCCGTTGCAATGTTACCTATACATTTCAGTCCATGTCCACGCCACTACCCCCGTTCTCCTCAGCACTCAGAGACTCTACTATATTACTATGAAAGTTTGCTGATGTTGAAAAATGACATAGAAGTGTCTTTCACAACTCTGTCCTTGCAACATGGTCCCCAATATGTCAAAATAGTGACATTGAACATCCGTTACATGTCTGATATTCTGACATATGTAAAGTTATGTCATTTGGCCCTGCGTGCGTGAGGAGGATTATCGACTGCATCAGGGTTAGGAAGATGGATTCTAGAGTGAGCATGTGAATAGCAGCAGTGGCCCATTTAAACTAAAGACTGTCATCTCTGTCCTTCCTATGGGGTATGAGAGTGGTTGAATAATAAAGACTGTCAGCTCTGTCCTTCCTATGGGATATGAGAGTGGTTGAATAATAAAGACTGTCAGCTCTGTCCTTCCTATGGGGTATGAGAGTGGTTGAATAATAAAGACTGTCAGCTCTGTCCTTCCTATGGGATATGAGAGTGGTTGAATAATAAAGACTGTCAGCTCTGTCCTTCCTATGGGATATGAGAGTGGTTGAATAATAAAGACTGTCAGCTCTGTCCTTCCTATGGGGTATGAGAGTGGTTGAATAATAAAGACTGTCAGCTCTGTCCTTCCTATGGGGTATGAGAGTGGTTGCCTACGAACATCAGAGTGAGAGATGGAAGATGGATCAGCAGCATGTGATTTGAACCTCTCCTTGGTGAGAGGACTGTATGTCTTGGATATATGCAGCATTATAATTCCACTTTTTATCTTGATGGTTTAGACCGATAGTCTGTAGAGATATTGCTTTATCTAGTTGAAACATGGTTTAGACAGGTGAAAGCCATACAGCAGAGCCTACAAGTAGATGTATTGATTATCCTGATCTTGTCGTCTCAGATCCAAGGAAGTGAATGAAAACTGCCAGAGGGGCGGGGACAACCTTCTGGATGGAATGAAGGATTTGGATGAATGACACATTCCATATTCACTTGGAGGCCAATTCAGACTTAGTAAATGTATGCCTATCCTACGACTTCTCTATACAACTTTCCTACTCACATCTTTCCTATACACTTCTCAGTGGGCTGTGTTTTGGTTTACCCTGGAGTGACGTTTTAATAACCATGTAAATCTCTCTCGGACAAGCTAACTTTTATCAATATATCCATCTCTATTTTCTCTCAGATTTTAAAATGCTAATTAGCATCAAAATAGACATTATGCAAGACTACAAATCCCTGCAAGCTCCTGCTCATCCTCTCTAGTTGACACCTTTGCTAACAGGTATTGTGTTAATTTAAAACTAGCACAAGACTGTTCACATAATTGTCAATTCAAAGAAAAGTATCACATTTATTAATTCTTAAATTTAGCTAACATTAGACATTTAATCCAAATATTCTTACATTTGCCTCGTTTCGGCAGTCTCGTCCAGATCATCATGTCATTTGTAGTTCATGATAGCTACATTAGCAGTTAATTAGCATTTCATTTTTGGGGTGTAAATACCGGCAATTATATTGAGAAAAGTCACCTTGTCCTACAGAGATTTGCACGGTTATCAAAATGTCACGCCAGGGTAAGCCTACACAAAACACAACCCTTATTTTATGTGTTTCTAAAATCCCCTATGGGAAAAATGAATGGTGGAAAAACAATTGGAACCATTTCCTCCTTTGACTGCTAGGTTTTATGGGTATTATGACTCATATTGTGGAAGTCTATAGGGTTTTCAGTACATTTATCTAAAGCCATTCATCTAAATTAGGTGTACCTTTAATAACATTTTCTCGACAGACTCACTAGAATATACAGTATGGAGAGAATAGTTTAGAATATTAGGGATCAATGAAAGAAAGCCATGTTTTTCTCCCTTTCAGCGCCAATTGGTAGATTTAAAAATACTCTGATGTTGTATATTATTTAGTGTTAGGAAATGTATTAGTGAATAATACAATCCATTAAACACTAAATATATAGGTGGTTTGAGTCATCCTGAAAGTTTCCATATTCAATTGTTCAATCCATGAAATATTGGAAGGTGAGAAAAGAGTACAGTAGGGGTTGGACAGTAGTCTATATACAGTGGGGAGAACAAGTATTTGATACACTGCCGATTTTGCAGGTTTTCCTACTTACAAAGCATGTAGAGGTCTGTAATTTTTATCATAGGTACACTTCAACTGTGAGAGACGGAATCTAAAACAAAAAACAAAAATACAGAAAATAAAATACAAAAAATTAAGTAATGAATTAGCATTTTATTGCATATGTATTTGATCACCTACCAACCAATAAGAATTCCGGCTCTCACAGACCTGTTAGTTTTTCTTTAAGAAGCCCTCCTGTTCTGCACTCATTACCTGTATTAACTGCACCTGTTTGAACTCGTTACCTGTATAAAAGACACCTGTCCACACACTCAATCAAACAGACTCCCACCTCTCCACAATGGCCAAGACCAGAGAGCTGTGTAAGGACATCAGGGATAAAATTGTAGACATGCACAAGGCTGGGATGGGCTACAGGACAAAAGGCAAGCAGCTTGGTGAGAAGGCAACAACTGTTGGCGCAATTATTAGAAAATGGAAGAAGTTCAAGATAACGGTCAATCACCCTCGTCTGGGGCTCCATGCAAGATCTCACCCTGTGGGGCATCATTGATCATGAGGAAGGTGAGGGATCAACTCAGAACTACACGGCAGGAACTGGTCAATGACCTGAAAAGAGCTTGGACCACAGTCTCAAAGAAAACCATTAGTAACACAGTACACCGTCATGGATTCAAATCCTGCAGCGCACGCAAGGTCCCCCTGCCCAAGCCAGCGCATGTGGAGCGCAGGCTCCAGGTTTAAAGTACTATTTTTGGTCTGCGTTCCATAATGATACAAATAGACTACATTTTGCTAATTATTCCACAACTTGTAATACGTTAGTCGAAAGAAAACTAACGATGTAATGGAATGCAAAATATAAGGAAACTAACACTAAAGTGAAAATTAGAAATATATGTGGGTATAACTGATATTATTTAAAATGCTACAAATTGTAATAAATACAGTGAAAAGTAGGCATATAATTAAAACATTCTTGAAATAGTAAATGAACTCGGTAGGTTTGGCGCTATTCTTCCATTTTCGCATGGCTACAGACCTCGGTGCTTTACCCTGGTTAAGTTGGTTTCAGATTCGATATTTGGGACCTTCAAACGTCAATAGCTCACAAACGATTTGAGCTACATACCTCATGTTAGGTTCTTTGTGAAGGAAAAAAGGTCTAGAACATTGCACAGGTATTATTTTCCCCAGTTTTTAATTTGTATATTGGGAGGTGCCAGAACAAATAGTGAGAGCGAGAGGTAGGTGAACTGGGGAGCTGTGAGGTACCAGAAAAACACCTTTATAATTAAGCTTTGCATGCATATCATCACATTTGCGAAGTGGTCTAGACTAGAGAAGCAGAGTAGAGGTGCTTGCAAAATGGTTTTTGTAGCCTAGGGTCTGGGAAACATTGGGCCTTTTATAAAAATGCATTTCATGCAATTCTATGTCATTTTTTACATGACTGAGACTTCAGCAGAATCTTTTTAAATGCTGCACAAATGATTTAAATGTCAGGCCACTTTGACACTGGCAAACTGAGAATGTGAGATAATTAAAAACTACCTCGTATTGAAAACATCAATAGCCAAGGTGTGTGGAGGTGTTGGAGGAGACATATTGTACAACATGAGGAGGAAATGATAGTCCTAAAAAAGCTTTCCAGTTTCAATGACTCACCCAATGATGCACAGCTCTGACAAAGGCCCTGACGCTGATATGTAAAGCTTAATATAGAGCAGTGATACGAGCAAGAGCAGTGTGTGGGTGTCTTATTTTTTCTCATATGATTCTATAAGGAAATAAATGATGAAGTACAACTCTGGAGAGATGGTAGTTGCAGGCTCATGTCTATCAGAGCAGAGAGAGGGAAAACGATCATAGAAAGTGAATCTCATTCTGGTTCTGAGAGAGATACAGGCATGCTTCACTCTGCCACGAGTTGGACTCTAGGCTACAATGTTGCACAAATACAACAGGTGCATACCTTACCGTGAAATGCTTACTTAACCAACAATGTAGTTCAAGACATAGAGTTGAGAAAATATTTACTAAATAAATTAAAGTAAAACAAATGTCATTAAAAAGTAACACAATAAAAACAATAATGAGGCTACCGTAATATACAAGGTACAAGTTAGTCCAAGTAATGTGTACATGTAGATAGCGGTAAAGTGACTATGCGCAGATATTAAACAGTGAATAGCAGCAGTGTAAAAACAAAGGGGGGGGGCAGCTCCTGGCTGACTGACGGCTCTGGCAGCTCCTGGCTGACTGGCTGCTCTGGCAGCTCCTGGCTGACTGGCTGCTCTGGCAGCTCCTGGCTGACTGGCGGCTCCTGGCTGACTGGCGGCTCTGGCAGCTCCTGGCTGACTGGCGGCTCTGGCAGCTCCTGGCTGACGGGCAGTTCTGGCAGCTCAGGACAGACGGGCGACTCTGGCAGCTCAGGAAAGACGGGCGACTCTGGCAGCTCAAGACAGACGGGCGACTCTGGCAGCTCAGGACAGACGGGCGACTCTGGCAGCTCAGGATAGTCGGGAGACTGGCAGCTCAGGACTGACGGGAGACTCTGGCAGCTCAGGACAGACGGGAGACTCTGGCAGCTCAGGACAGACGGGAGACTCTGGCAGCTCAGGACAGACGGGAGACTCTGGCAGCTCAGGACAGACGGGAGACTCTGGCAGCTCAGGACAGACGGGAGACTCTGGCAACACTGTGCAGGAGGAAGGCTCTGGCAGCTCTGGACAGGCGGGAGCACCTGTAGGGAGGAGACGGAGAGACAGCCTGGTGCGGGGGGCTGCCAATGGAGGGCCGGTGCGTGGAGGTGGCACCGGATAGACCGGACCGTGAAGGCGCACTGGAGGTCTCGAGCACCGAGCCTGCCCAACCCTACCTGGCTGAGACAATACGGCCACATGACCATAACGCTGTTTATATAATAGCCTCAGTTATGAGGCTTGCATCTAATCGCTGTACAGGATGAATGAGGAAAGTTTTAACTATTTGTGAAATTATGGGATGCTATGTTATGATGTAATGTGAGATAATTGTATTTCTGTGTAAAGTTTCACTTAAGTCACTGGCACACCCCCATGAGCACAGTTAGGACCTGGCGTCATGAGACAGCCTTTTTCTGCTCTTCCGAATAAAAACCCCACCCAGGTTTCCTATCACCAGACCATGTTTATCTCAATTATGAGAGGACAAAGGTTGCAGACCAGCTTACCTCGATAATGAGAGGGCCAAGGTTTGAGATGATTGCTGAATCTTTTAACCATCCCACGTGGTTAAACTCTTAGACTATCGATACCGACAGAATAAGAACAAGTCTTTGATATTAATTACTAATCTGGAGCTAGGAATTTGGTATCATTGAACGTGAAGAAAGACAACCGCCGAAACATCTACTCTATAACGACATGAATGAATGTCACTCTGAACTAGCCATTCTAACCACGACAGAGAGAAAGAGAGAGGGCGGACAGACTCTCCAACAGAAACAAACTTTTCAACAGAGATCCCGACGACACACTGAGCGTAAATATATATATTGATTTCAATTGTTCCCGAATGAGTGAGCGTTCATGTGCAAAGGATTAGCATTTCAATTATTATAATTATAAACTGTGTGTTGTCTTATCTCAGTCGACCCCCACTTCCCTTTTGTACACCAAGCCGCGATGCTGGTGTATCTCACTAGGGAAACTCCGTTATCATTTCCTTGTAACTATCTACTGTTTGTTTAAGTATTTCTGTGAATTACTTCGTTAGTAAATCAATGATTTAAGACAATTGATGTATGGATGGCTCATAGTGAAGACTGGGTTCGTGCAGATAACCAACAATTTACGATTGTTGTTTGGAACGAGACTAACATTTTTATGATGTTAGTCATTTACCTGAGGTAAATAATTCATTAATTCGAAGACTAAGTGATCAGATATTCAAATATCTGAAAGTTATGTTAGGAAAATTATAACTTTATAATCTGAATATTTTCCTTGGTACCCCGACTTCCTAGTTAATTACAGTTACATGATTAATCAGTTTAATTACGTAATAATAATTACAGAGAGTTATTTGATAAATAAGTCTTCAGTTTAATGATGCCAAAGACACGACACCGGTAATGAACATACTATTCTCTGTCTTAAGTTTTGTCATTGATTTACATATTAGGGTACCTGATGATTGATTAGAATCATTGTTTGATTTGTTTGGACAAAGTTTATTGGGAACATTTGGGATTCCTTTGCATGCATTTTGAACGAGGGGAACAGATGGATTATTGAATCAAGCTCGCCAACTAAACTGACTTTTATGGAATATAAAGAAGGACTTTATCGAACAAAACAACCATTTGTTATGGAGCTGGGATCCTTGGGATTGCAAACAGAGGAAGATCTTCAAAAGTAAGTGATTTATTTTATTGCTATTCTGACTCTGCTGGTTTGGAAAATGTTTTTAATGCTTTTGTATATGGGAATCTGTCCTCAGATAATCACATGGTATGTTTCCGCCGTAAAGCCTTTTTGAAATCTGACAAAGCGTCTGGATTAACAAGAAGTTAATATTTTAAATGATGTAAGACACTTGTATTTTCATGAATGTTTAATATTATGATTTTTGTATTTTGAATTTCGCGCTCTGCAATTTCACCGGATGTTGTCAAGGTGTGCTGCTAGCGGCACGTCTAGTTAAGAGCAGTTGGAGGCCACGGAATGAGAGTTTTATGGCATTGAAGCTCGTCTGGAGGTTAGATAACACAGTGTCCAAAGAAGTGCCATAAAAATACAGGATGGTGTCGACTGCATAGAGGTGGATCAGAGAATCACCAGCAGCAAGAGCGACATCATTGATGTATACAGAGAAGAGAGTCTGCTCAAGAATTGAACCCTGTGGCACCCCCATAGAGACTGCCAGAGGTATGGACAACAGGCCCTCCGATTTGACACACTGAACTCTATCAGAGAAGTAGTTGGTGAACCAGGTGAGGCAATCATTTGAGAAACCAAGGCTGTTGAGTCTGCCGAATGTGGTTATTGACAGCGTCGAAAGTCTTGGCCAGGTCGATGAAGACGGCTGCACAGTATTGTCTCTTGTCAATGGCGGTTATGATATCGTTGGATTTGGGTGAAGGAGAAATGGGGAGGCTTGGGTGAGTTGCTGTGGGGGGTGCAGGGCTGTTGACCTGGGTTGGGGTAGCTAGGTGGAAAGCATGGCCAGCCGTAGAAAAATGCTTCTTCAAATTCTCTATTATAGTGGATTTATCGGTGGTGACAGTGTTTCCTAGCCTCAGTGCAGTGGGCAGCTGGGAGGAGGTGCTCTTATTCTCCATTGACTTTACGGTGTCCCAGAACGTTTTTGAGTTTGTGCTACAGGATGCAAATTTCTGCTTTAAAAAGCTGCCTTAGCTTTTCTAACTGCTTGTGTATAATGGTTCCTAACTTCCCTGAAAAGTTGCATATCACAGGGGCTATTCAATGCTAATGCAGAACCACAGGATGTTTTTGTGCTGAGAAGCAAGGGCTTTATCTGTTCTTGGTTCTTTAAATTGGGCATTTTCTAAATGGGGCATGCTTATTTAAGCTGGTGAGGAAGGCACTTTTAAGAGTAACCAGGCATCCTCTACTGATGGGATGAGGTCAATATTCTTCCAGGATACCCGGGCCAGGTCGATTAGAAAGTTCTGCTCGCTATACTCAGCCTTGTCTCAGGATGGTAAGTTGGTGGTTGAAGATATCCCTCTAGTGGTGTGGGGGCTGTGCTTTGGCAAAGTGGGTGGGGTTATATCCTTCCTGTTTGGCCCTGTCCGGGGGTGTCCTCGGATGGGGCCACAGTGTCTCCTGACCCCTCCTGTCTCAGCCTCCAGTATTTATGCTGCAGTAGTTTATGTGTCGGGGGGCTGGGGTCAGTTTGTTATATCTGGAGTACTTCTCCTGTCCTATTCGGTGTCCTGTGTGAATCTAAGTGTGCGTTCTCTAATTCTCTCCTTCTCTCTTTCTTTCTCTCTCTCGGAGGACCTGAGCCCTAGGACCATGCCCCAGGACTACCTGACATGATGACTCCTTGCTGTCCCCAGTCCACCTGGCCATGCTGCTGCTCCAGTTTCAACTTCCACCTGACTGTGCTGCTGCTCTAGTTTCAACTGTTCTGCCTTATTATTATTCGACCATGCTGGTCATTTATGAACATTTGAACATCTTGGCCATGTTCTGTTATAATCTCCACCCGGCACAGCCAGAAGAGGACTGGCCACCCCACATAGCCTGGTTCCTCTCTAGGTTTCTTCCTAGGTATTGGCCTTTCTAGGGAGTTTTTCCTAGCCACCGTGCTTCTACACCTGCATTGCTTGCTGTTTGGGGTTTTAGGCTGGGTTTCTGTACAGCACTTTGAGATATCAGCTGATGTACGAAGGGCTATATAAATAAATTTGATTTGATTTGATTTGATTTGAAGTGATCGAAGGAGCATTTGACAGTGATGAGGGAGGGTCATTTGACCGCAGACCCATTACGGATGCAGGCAATGAGGCAGTGATCGCTGAGATCTTGGTTGAAAACAGCAGAGTTGTATTTGGAGGGCAAGTTGGTTAGGATGATATCTATGATGGTGCCCGTGTTTACGGATTTGGGATTGTACCTGGTAGGTTCATTGATAATTTGCGTGAGATTGAGGGCATCAAGCTTAGATTGTAGGATGGCCGGGGTGTTAAGCATGTCCCAGTTTAGGCCAACTAGCAGCACGAGTTCTGAAGATAGATGGGGGCAATCATTTCACATATGGTGTCCAGAGCATAGCTGGGGCAGAGGGTGTCAACATATGAGAGCACCTGGGGAATAGGAGTGGAGCTAGGCACTGCAGGGCCTGGATTAACCTCTACATCACCAGAGGAACAGAGGTGGAGTAGGATAAGGGTACGGCTAAAGGCTATACGAACTGGTCGTCTAGTACGTCGGGAACAAAGAGGAAAAGGAGCAGGTTTCTGGGCTCGATAGAATAGATTCAAGGCATAATGTACAGAAAAAGGTGTGGAAAGATGTGGATACAGTGGAGGTAAATCCAGGCATTGAGTGATGATGAGAGAGATATTGTCTCGAGAAACATCATTTAAACCAGGTGATGTCATCTCATGTGTGGGAGGTGGAACTAAAGGGTTGGATAAGGTATATTGAGCAGGCTAGAGGCTCTACAGTGAAATAAGATAATAATCACTAACCAGAACAGCAAAGGACAAGGCATATTGACATTAAGGAGAGGCATGCGTAGCCGAGTGGTCGTAAGGGTCCAGTGAGTAGTGAGTCTTGTTGGAGACCCGGCGATTCAGACAGCTAGCGGGCCGGGGCTAGCAAGCTAGCAGAAGGGTCTCAGGAACGTCCCGATGGAGGAAGTCTGTTAATAGCCTCCTCGTGCAGAGCCTCCTCGTGCGTTTACGTCGGTAGATCAGTCGTGTTGGATTAGTAGTGTCCCGTGGTAAAGGGGACCAGTCCAATTGTCAAAAATAGGTATAGTGGACCAAGAAATTGTCCGATGGACCTATTCAGCTAACAGCCAATATGCTCTAGACAGCTAGCGGACCGCTGCTAGCAGGCTAGCAGATGGGCGTTCAGGGGACTTCGCGACCGAGGGGCAGTTTAATACTCCACTCGGGCAGATTACGTCGGTAGTCCAGTCGTGAAGGACCGGCGGGGCTCCGCACCGACAGTAAAATGGGTCCAGGCCAATAGGTATTGTAGCCCAGGAGTGGCTGATGGAACTCTTCAGCTAGCCGGGAGATGGGCCTAGCATGGGCTAGCTCCAGGCTAATTGGTGCTTGCTTCGGGACAGAGACGTTAGCCAGGAGTATACACTCGGATTGCAGCTAGCCAGCTGCGATGATGCAGGTGAAAAGGTTCAGACCTTTTCACCTTCAGATTGAGAGTCCGGGGATATGGAGAGAAAATATCCTTGTGTTGTTCTGATCTTCCACTGTGAATCAAATATCTAATCCAGCTACACACACTTAAACACTTGTATACACACACACATGCAGATGGGCTTTGTATAGCTCTCTCTCTCTCACACAAACACACACAACATCAAGTTCAGTAATCCATGGGAGCTCTAAAGGATCTGACTGGCCAGAGGAAGGTAGCGCCAGGTCCCGGAACAACAGGCTGCCTGGACAGAGGAAGGTAGTGCCAGATCTCAGAACAACAGGCTGACTGGACAGAGGAAGGTAGTGCCAGATCTCAGAACAACAGGCTGACTGGATAGAGGAAGGTAGTGCCAGATCTCAGAACAACAGGCTGACTGGACAGAGGAAGGTAGTGCCAGATCTCAGAACAACAGGCTGACTGGACAGAGGAAGGTAGTGCCAGATCTCAGAACAACAGGCTGACTGGATAGAGGAAGGTATTGCCAGATCTCAGAATAACAGGCTGACTGGATAGAGGAAGGCAGTGGCAGATCTCAGAAAAACAGGCTGACTGGATAGAGGAAGGTAGTGCCAGATCTCAGAACAACAGGCTGACTGGACAGAGGAAGGTAGTGCCAGATCTCAGAACAACAGGCTGACTGGATAGAGGAAGGTAGTGCCAGATCTCAGAATAACAGGCTGACTGGATAGAGGAAGGTAGTGCCAGATCTCAGAACAACAGGCTGACTGGATAGAGGAAGGTAGTGCCAGATCTCAGAACAACAAGCTGACTGGATAGAGGAAGGTAGTGCCAGATCTCAGAACAACAGGCTGACTGGACAGAGGAAGGTAGTGCCAGATCTCAGAACAACAGGCTGACTGGATAGAGGAAGGTAGTGCCAGATCTCAGAACAACAGGCTGACTGGATAGAGGAAGGTAGTGCCAGATCTCAGAATAACAGGCTGACTGGACAGAGGAAGGTAGTGCCAGATCTCAGAACAACAGGCTGACTGGATAGAGGAAGGTAGTGCCAGATCTCAGAACAACAGGCTGACTGGATAGAGGAAGGTAGTGCCAGATCTCAGAATAACAGGCTGCCTGGACAGAGGAAGGTAGTGCCAGATCTCAGAACAACAGGCTGACTGGATAGAGGAAGGTAGTGCCAGATCTCAGAATAACAGGCTGACTGGATAGAGGAAGGTAGTGCCAGATCTCAGAATAACAGGCTAACTGGATAGAGGAAGGTAGTGCCAGATCTCAGAACACACATGACTAGTTTTGTATTCATAACAGGTGTTAGCTGAACGGGGTTTAAATTTGGACTAGTTTTGTATGTACAGTGCATTCAGAAAGTATTCTGATTCTTTGACTTTTTACACATTTTGTAACAGTAAAATGGATTAAATCGTTTTTTCCCTCATCAATCTTCACACAATACCTCATAATGACAAAGCAAAAACTGTTTTTTAATTTTATTTATTTATATATATATATAAAAAATGAAATATCACATTTACAAAAGTATTCAGACCCTTTACTCATCACGTAGCACCTTTGGCAGCGATTACAGCCTCAAGTCTTCTTGAGTATGACACTACAAGCTTGACACACCTGTTTTTGGGGAGATTATTCAATTCCTCTCTGCAGATTCTCTCAAGCTCCTTCAGGTTGGATGGGGAGCGTTGCTGCACCTCTATTTTTAGGTCTCTCCAAAGATGTTAGTTCGGGTTCAAGTCCGGGCTCTGTCTGGGCCACTCAAGGACATTCAGAGACTTGTCCCTGAGCCACTCTTGCGTTGTTTTGGCTGTGTGCTTAGGGTCATTGTCCTGTTGGAAGGTGAACCTTCACCCCAGTCTGGGGACCTGTGCGCTCTGGAGACATTTTTCATCAAAGATCTCTCTGTATTTCTCTGTATCTCTCTGTATTTCTCTGTATCTCTCTGTATTTCTCTGTATTTTGCTCCGTTCATATTTTTTTACGTTTTTTTTTTTACATATGGAAAAATGTATTATTTTTCATTACAGGGTTCTGTGTGTAGATTGATGAGCATTTTCAAATATTATTAATGCATTTTAGAATAAGGCTGTAACGTAGCAAAATGTGGAAAAAGTTAAGGCATCTGAATACTTTCAGAAGGCACTGCGTGTCAGGTGTTCGCTTTATGAACAGGCTTCTGCACTGTACTACGCTTGTACCTAGCACCGCCACACACACACTGACATGCAGGCACACAGGCATGCACATACTCACACGCTTACAAGTCTGCTTGCTTGCACGCACGAACACACACACACACACACACAATCCCCTGAATATCCATGCTGTGTTCCCCTTCAATGCTCTGCTGGAGAAGAAGTGTGTGGCCCCTAATGGCTACTCATAACAGCTGCAGAGATGCCAAACATCAGAGAAAATACCATTTCAGCACCAGAGGGAGAGAGTGGAAAAGAGAGAGAGAGGGGGAGAGAGAGAGATGAGAGAGAGAGGGGGGAGAGAGAGAGATGAGAGAGAAGGAGAGAGAGAAGGAGAGAAAAAAAGAAAGAGAGATGGAGAGGGAGAGCGTGTCAATCTCCCCAGGTCTTCCCCAGTCAGATCGAGGGGGTACAATTGTTGGCTGGGTGGAGATGCAGAGTAGTGGTGAAAAAGAGAAACAACAGCCTACACCCCGGTTCATTCAGTCGTTCATTAAAGTACAGTACAGCTGCGTGGAGGAAGAACGGAGTGTGTTTTCCTGTTGACATCTACGTCTGTTAGACTCAGTTCAGGGTTCAACATGGTTCAACATGGGTTTAACACGGTTAGCTATTGTCTGAATTACACACACACACACACACACACATTGGCAAGTAGGCATGCACACACACACACACACACACACACACACACACACACACACACACACACACACACACACACACACACACACACACACACACACACACACACACACACACACACACACACACACACCTAGGAGTCTCCAGAACAGGTAGGGGATCTGAATAGAGCACTGGCAACATGACAGAACAGTTAGCTCAGTTCTTATCAGTGTGTGACTGTGGACTGGGGCTTATTAACTCAGATTATATTGAAGCCAAACAACAGAGATCTATATCTCTGGTGAAGTGAAACACAATGGCACTGATGGACTGGCCAAATACACACTGACACCGGGTAGGAAGGAGAGGAGTAGAGAGGAAGAGAAATAGAAAGAGGGAGGAAAGTAGAGGGCTAGAGAGGTAGAGACGGGAGGAAAGTGGAGTGGTAGAGAGAAAGAAGAAGAGGAAGGGGGTAATAGGAGGAGGGAAGTACTTTGAAACAGTCCAATGCATCCCTCTCTAACCTAACTTTCAGTCATGAATAGAGAGTGGTGAGCTAATGAACATATTTTTATTCATATAGGAGACAACATCCCTAATACTGTGAGGAGATCTATGCGCGTTCCATAATGGCACCCTATTCACTTTATAGTGCACTACTTTTGACCAGGGCCAATAGGGCTCTGGTCAAATGTAGCCACTGCAAAAGGAAACGGGTGCCGTTTGGGGACACAGCCCTGGAGGATGTCAGATGCTTCTTGTTCATCTCTTTCTCTTTCATTTTTAACACCCCCCATGATATCAAATATTAGCTTTTGATTTATTCATATATCTATTTATCTTCCTTTGTTCCTCTGTTCTTCTCCATCACCCTTTCATTTGAAAGCAGGGAAAACATTAAGTGGGAGATCACCGCTAAGATCACAGTCCCTTGGTATTCAGACGTCATAAAGACCAAAGCAGAAGTTTTCCAATGTCGCTGATCTAAGGTCAGTTTAGTGTTTTTCCTCCTAATGATTAATGTTAGGTTGGGAGGAGGGGAATCTGATCCTGTATCTGTTCCGAAGGTCAACCTCTGAGGGGTTTATGGGGCTTTCCATCATTATATTGATTTAATTGTTTATTGTATTATTAAATTGTTAAAAAATATATTTTTTAAAACTTGATGAAAAAGAATACACTAATATATCTTCATTAGATAAGAATTCAACCTCCTGATGTTAGAAGCACATTCGGCAGTTATTAAAGCTGTTAGTCGTTCTGGGTAAGTCTCTAAGAGATTTGCACACCTGGATTGAACAATATTTGAACATTATTCAATTTAAATTATTCAAGCTGTGCCACGTTGGTTGTTGATCATGACTAGACAGCCATTTCAAGTGTTGACATAGATTTTCAAATCAAATCCAATTTTATTTGTCATAAGCACCGAATGCAACAGGTGCTTACTTACAAGCCCTTAACCAACAATGTAGTTTTAAGAAAACACCTAAAAAAATAAGAGATAAAAATAACACATAATTAAAGAGCTGCAGTAAATAACAATAGCGGGGCTTTATACGAGGGGTACCAATACAGAGTCAATATTCAGGGACACCGGTGTTGAAGTAATTGAGGTAATATGAACATGTAGGTAGAGTTATTAAAGTGACTATGCATAGATAATAACAGAGAGTAGCAGCAGCGTTCCGGGGTGTTGGGCAATGCAAATAGTTATATATATGCGATTAGCTGTTCAGGAGTCTTACGACTTGGGGGTAGAAGCTATTTAGGAGCTTTTTGGACCTAGACTTGGTGCTCCGGTACCACAATGCCGTTCGGTAGCAGAGAGAACAGTCTATGTCTAGGGTGGCTGGAGTCCTCTGACACCGCCTTGTATAAAGGTCCTGGATGGCAGGAAGCTTGGCCCCAGTGACGTACTGGGCCGTACGCACTACCCCCGGTAGTGCCTTGCGGTCGGAGACCGAGCAATTGCCATACCAGGAAGTGATGCAACCTGTCAGGATGCTCTCAACGGTGCAGCTGTAAAACATTTTGAGGATCTGAGGACCCATGCCAAGTCTTTTAAGTCTCCTGATGAGGAATAGGTGTTGTCGTGCCCTCTTCACAACTGTCTTGGTGTGCTTGGACCATGTTAGTTTGTTGGTGATGTGGACACCAGGGACCTTGAAGCTCTCGACCCGCTCCACTATAGCCCCATGAGAATGGGGGCGGGCTCGGTCCTCCTTTTCCTGTAGTCCACAATCATCTCCTTTGTCTTGATCACGGTGAGAGAGAGGTTGCTGTCCGTGCACCACATGGTCAGGTCTCTGATCTCCTCCTTATAGGCTGTCTCATCGCTGTCGGTGATCAGGCCTACCACTGTTGTGTCATCTGTAAACTTAATGATGGTGTTGGAGTCATGCCTGACCGTGCAGTCATGAGTGAACAGGAAGTACAGGAGGGGACAGACAACCCACCACTGAGGGGCCCCCGTGTTGAGGATCAGCATGGAAGATGTGTTGTTTCCTACCCTGATCACCTAGGGGCAGCCCACCAGTAAGTCCAGGATCCAGTTGCAGAGGGAGGTGTTTAGTCCCAGGGTCCTTAGCTTAATGATGAGCTTTGAGGGTATTATGGTATAGAACACTGAGCTGTAGTCAATGAATAGCATTCTCACATAGGTGTTCCTTTTGTCCAGGTGTGAAAGGGCAGTGTGGAGTGCAATAGAGATTGCATCACCTGTGGATCTTTTGGGGGAGTATGCAAATTGGAGTGGGGGTCTTGGGTTTATAGGATAATGATGTTGATGTGAGCCATGACCAGCCTTTCAAAGTATTTCATGGCTACAGACGTGAGTGCTACGGGTCGGTAGTCATTTAGGCAGGCTACCTTAGTGTTCTTGGCGACAGGGACTGTGGTGGTATGCTTGAAATATGTTGGTATTATAGACCCAGACAGGGAGAGGTAGAAAAAGTCAGTGAAGACACTTTCCAGTTGGTCAGCACATGTTCGGAGTACACATCCTGGTAGTCCATCTTACCCAGCGGCTGTTTAAAGGTCTTTCTCGCATCGGCTATGGAGAGCGTGATCACACAGTCGTCCGGAGCAGCTGGTGCTCTCATGCATGATCCAATATTACCTGCCTCAAAGCGGGATTATAAGTTAGTTATTTAGTTCGTCTAGTAGGCTCGTGTTACTGGGAAGCCTTTGGCTGTGCTCCCCTTTGTAGTCTGTAATAGTTTGCAAGGCCTGCCACATCCGACGAGCATCGGAGCCGGTGTAGTACGATTCGATCTTAGTCCTGTATTTACGCTTTGCTTGTTTGATGGTTCGTCGGAGGGAATAGCGGGATTTCTTAGAGTCCCGCTCCTTGAAAGCGCCAGCTCTAACCTTTAGCTCAGTGCGAATGTTGCCTATAATCTATGGCTTCTGGTTGGGGTATGTAGATACAGTCACTTTGGGGACGACATCGTCAATGCACTTATTGATGAAGCCAGTGATAATGTGATGTACTCATCAATGCCATCGGAAGAATCCAGGAAAATATTCCAGTCTGTGCTCGAAAAACAGGCCTGTAGTTTAGCATCTGCTTCATCTGACCACTTCTTTGTAGACCGAGTCACTGGTGCTTTCTGCTTTAGTTTTTGCTGAAAGCAGGACTACGGAGGATAAAATTATGGTCAGATTTGCCAATTGGAGGGCGAGGGAGAGCTTTGTATGTGTCGCTGTGTGTGGAGTAAAGGTGGTCTCGAGCTTTTTTCCCTCTGAATGCACATTTAACATGCTGATAGAAATTAGGTAAAACTGGAAGAGTTTTTCCTGTTTGCTTATGGCGGTATACAGCTCATTGAGTGTGGTTTTTGTGCCAGCATTGGTCTGTGCTGGTATGTAGACAGCTACAAAAAATACAGATGAAAACTCTTCTAGGTAGATAGTGTGGTCTACTGCTTATCATGAGATACTCTACAACACACGAGAAAAACCTTGAGACTTCCTTAGATATTGTGCACCAGCTGTTGTTTACAAATATACATGGGCCGCAGCCCCGTGTCTTACCAAAGGCTGCTGTTCTATCCTGCCGATAGAGTGTATAAACTGCCAGCTGTATGTTATTAATGTCGTCGTTCACTCACGACACTGTGAAACATAAGATATTACAGTTTTTAATGTCCCATTGGTAGGATATATGTGCTTGCCACTTATTTTCTAGCGATTGAACGTTGACTAAGAGTACGGATGGCAAAGGCAGATTAGCCACTCGTTGCCTGATCCTCACAAGGCACCCCGATCTCTTTCTGCGAAGTCTCTGTTTCTTTCTCCTGCGAATGACGGGGATGAGGGCCTGTTTGGGTGTTTGGAGTATATTCTTCCTGTCCAACTCATTAAAGAAATGTGTTCGTCCATTTCGAGGTGAGTAATCGCTGTTCTGATGCCCAGAAGATCTTTTCGGTCATAAGAGACGGTAGCAGCAACATTATGTACAAAATAAGTTACAAACAATGCGAAAAAGCACAGTTGGTTAAGAGCCAATAAAACAACAGCCATCCTCTCCATTTTCATTTCAAGTTAATTTAAATCAAAACTGTAGCTAGGCCACTCGGGAACATTCAATGTCATCTTGGTAAGCAACTCCAGTGTAGATTTGGCCTTATGTTTTTAGGTTATTGTCCTGCTGAAAGGTGATTAGCTCTATTCCGTTTCTTTTCGTCATAAAAAAAAACTCCCGGACCCATAACATGATGCAACCACCTCCATGCAAGAAAATATAAAAAGTGTTCTTCAGTGATGTGTTGTGTTGGATTTGCCCCAAACATAATGCTTTGTAATCAGGACATAAAGTTAATTTCTTTGCCACACTATTTTCAGCTTTACTTTAGAGCCTTATTGCAAACAGGATGCATGTTTTGGAATATGTTTATTCTGTACAGGCTTCTTTCTTTTCACTCTGTCAATTAGGTTGGTATTGTGGAGTAACTATAATGTTGTTGATCCATCCTCCGTTATCTCCTATCACAGCCATTAAACTGTTTTAAAGTCATCATTGGCCTCGTTGTAAAATTTCTGAGCAGTTTCCTTCCTCTTCGGCAACTGAGTTAGGAAGGATGCCTGTATCTTCGTAGTGACTTGGTGTAATTGATACACCATCCGAACTGTAATTAATAACTTCTCCATGTTCCAAGGGATATTCATTGTCTGCTTTTTTATTTTTACCCATCTAACAATAAGTGCCCTTCTTTGTGAGCCATTGGAAAACCTCCCTGGTCTTTGTGGTTGAATCTGTGCTTGAAATTCACTGCTCGACTGAGGGACCTTACAGATATTTGTATGTGTGGGGTACATAGACGAGGTCATCATTCAAAAATCATGTTAAACTGTCACGTGTGCTCCGTCTCCGTCCTCTATGTCACCAGGATGCTCATTATGGTGCACACCTGTCACCGTCGTTACTCGCATCAGTGCATAATGACACTCACCTGGACTCCATCACCTCCTTGAATACCTGCCCTTTATAAGTCATTCCCTTTGTTTCCTTCCCCAGGCATAGTTGTTTCTGTTTCTTGTCTGTGTGCTGTTAGTGTTTCATATTCTGTTCTGTTTATTTTATTAAATATTCACTCCACGTACTTGCTTCCTGACTCTCAGCGCTGATGTTATATAAACACTATTATTACACACAGAGTGAGTACATGCAACTTATTAAGTGATTTGTTTAGCAGATGTTTACTACTGAACTTATGTAGGCTTTCCATAACAAAGGGGTTGAATAGTTATTGACTCAAGACATTTCAGCTTTTCATTTTTTATTAATTTGTTAAAGATTCTAAAGGAAAAATACTTTCTGAAGGCACTGTATTTATTCCGTAGTGGGTAGAAACATGTTTCAGTAACATTCCTCTACACAGTGAAAAGTATTACCGGTAAGGGATTATTGTGCCTCTCTGCTTCTCTCTATAATCGGTACATGGAATTGATACATGGAACCCAATTAATTTAATACCTAAGGAATGCTGTTTTGTGACTTACAGACATAATTGGGTTGCAGGGTTTGTTTGAATAGGGCACTCGATCAATCACAGTGTGTGACCCTTAACCTTTTATACAGCAATGTGATGGTTTGCGTACATGTCAAGATCATCACCATATCAAGATCATTATTATGTCAAGATCATTGAACACATGAGAAACACCAAATGACTCTAGAGATGGAAAGAAAGAGAGAGAGGGAGGGAGGGAGTGAGAGAGTGAGAGAGTGAGTGAGAGGAAGGGGGGGAGAAAGAGGGGGAGGAGGAGAGAGAGATTCAGAGAGAGAGAGTCAGACAGACCACCCAACATAGCACTGCCCTCCAGATAACACCAAACCATCTAAAGGGATAGGGGACCAGTTCTACTGTCTTTTATATTCAACTTTATTTCACTGACCGTCCATACAGTTTACTTTGGCACCAGTTGTATTTATTCATTTCTTTATTGGCGAATGCTAAACAGGGCCTTTTGATTTGTGATGATGCTCTGCATGGCTGAGGGGGGTTGCTGTTTTGGAAACAGAACAGAAAGATCAGGCATAGTTTCTGATCTATAGCAACAGAGAGGCGAGACCAGACATAGTTTCTGGTCTATAGCAACAGAGAAGAGAGCATAATTCTATCCTACAGATTCCTGCTTACAAGCAAAAACTAAAGCAGGAAGTACCAGTGACTCGCAAAATATGGAAGTGGTCAGATGACGCAGATGATACGCTACAGGACTGTTTTAGTACAGACTGGAATATATTCTGCAATTCATCCAATGGCATTGAGGAGTATACCTCCTCAGTCAACGGCTTCATCAATAAGTGCATTGATGACATCATCCCCACACTGACCGTTAGTACATATCCCAACCAGAAGTCATGGATTAGAAGCAACATCCGCATCGAGCTAAAGGCTAGATCTACCACTTTCAAGGAGTGGGACACTAATCTGGATGTTTATAAGACATCCCGCTATGCCCTCAGACTAACCATAAAACAGGCAAAGCGTCAAAACAGGACTAAGGCTGAATCCTACCACACCAGCTCAGACGCTCGTCGGATGTGGCAGGGCTTGTAAACTATTACGGACTACAAAGGGAAACCCAGCAGCAAGCTTCCCAGTGACGCGTGCCTACTAGATGGGCTAAATGCATTTTATGCTCACTTTGAGTCAAGCAACACCAAAGCATGCATGAGAGCACCAGCTGTTCCGGACGACTGTGTGATCACGCTCTCCATAGCCAATGTGAGCAAGACCTTTAAAGAGGTGGACATTCACAAGGCCGCGGGGTCACACGGATTACCAGGACGTGTACTCAGAGCATGCGCGGACCAACTGGCAAGTGTCTTTTCAACCTGTCCCTGACCGAGTCTGTAAAACCAACATGTTTCAAGCAGACCACCATAGTCCCTGGGCCCAAGAACACCAAGGTAACCTGCCTAAATGACTACCTCCCCGTAGCACTCACATCGGTAGCTATGACATGCTTTGAAAGGCTGGTCATGGCTCACATCAACACCATCATCCAGGAAACCCTAGGCCCACTCCAAATCGCATACCGCCCCAACAGATCCACAGAGGACGCAATCTTAATAGCACTCCACACTGCCCTTTCCCACCTGGACAAAAGGAACACCTATGTGAGCATGCTATTCATTGACTACAGCGCAGCGCTCAAAACCATAGTGCCCATGAAGCTCATCACTAAGATAAGGCCCCTGGGGACTAAACACCTCCCTCTGCAACTGCCTATGGGGAGAAGGTCAGATACCTAACAACCTCTCCTTTAACGTGAGCAAGACAAAGGAGATGATTGTGGACTACAGGAAAAGGAGGGCCGAACACTCCCCCATTCATTGGGCTGTAGTGGAGCGGGTCGAAAGTTTCAAGTTCCTTGGTGTCCACATCACCAACACTCCAAGAAAGTCATGAAGAGGGCGCGACAATGCCTTTTCCCCCTCAGGAGTTCTACAGCTGCACCATCGAGAGCGTCCTGACCAGTTGCATCACAGCCTGGTATGGCAACTGCTCGGCATCCGACCGTAAGGCGCTACAGAGGGTTGTGCGTACAGCCCAGTACATCACTGGGGCCAAGCTTCCTGCCATCCATATACCAGGCGGTGTCAGAGGAAGGCACAAAGACTCCAGTCACCCAAGTCATAGAATATTCTCTCTGCTACCACACGGCAAGCTTTACCGGAGCGCCAAGTCTAGGTCCAACAGTATACTTAACAGCTTCTACCGCCAAGCCATAAGACTGCTGAACAATTCATCAAATGGCCACCCGGACTATTTACCTATATTTTCTTTACTCTATTTCTTGAACTGCATTGTTGGTTAAGGGCTTGTAAGTAAGCATTTCATGGTAAAGTCTACACCTGTTGTATTCAGCGCATGTGACAAATACAATTTGATTTGGTTTTTAATTTCTGTTTGTTACAGTTTGCTTCATAGCCAAAAATATCTGTAGAAATATATGTTGCAGACATGAGTCGATCATGGTTGCTCATGGTCACCTGATGAGGTAGCCCCAGTCTGCTATTTCAAAATCGGTGTCGGCCCTAGAGGGAATTTCTTCTTGCTCTAATGCTTAAGACCTCATATCCCACTGGTTACATATATACAGCATTCTCCCCTTGTAGATGGTGTCAGTTCTCGTCTCCCACATGCCTAGTGCCTACACCCAGAGAGTGAAACAGTCAAGTCATTCTGATTCGCCGGTGGTGACTCCCATGTTTTTACGACCAGTTCCTGGCGTTAGAAACAGAAATGTTGCCGTGGAGACGTAGATGGAGGATGGAACAATGAGACCTGCAGCCAGTCATCCCCTACAGGATTCAGGACATAGAAACACAATGACTAGAACGGATACATACAGTAGATATAACTAGCTTTTGTTTACTGAACTTTACTGAAAAATGAAGCATTAGTTTCATGCACAGAAAACTGAGAAAGGAACTTTGTGAGGTCCTTTGATGATGCATCAGTTGAGTTGAATATTCCAACTGCCACACCCACATAGGTGACCTTTCAATAGAGTTTACTATATGGGGAAAAAGGTGCCATTTTGGATTCAAGCAGTCAAAAGGAGTCCGATTGGAAACTGGAGGACTATCCCACATTAAACTACTGGGACAATCATCAATATGATAGGTATTTTAAATGATTGGGTGTGGCGGTGGTTGGGGGTGGGGCTGGTTGGGTGGGTGGTGACTGGTTAGGTGTTTGGTTGGGTGGGGGTGGGTGGGTGGGTGGGGCTGGGTGGGTGGGTGGTAGTTGGATTTGGGTGGGTGGTTAGATTTGGGTGGATGGGGTTTCGGTGTCGTTGCTGTTGGTTCATTTCTGTGAGCAACCATATTGTGACCATGCTGTCTTGAAGAAATGTTTGGGGAATGGTTGATTGTTCTGAATGGTATTTGTCTGACAATATTCCAGATGTTTATTATGTAAAGCCGCTGCAATGTCCTTTTGTTTTCAATTGGTTTGTTTGGAGAGGCTTTTGCTGTTTTGAGGTCAAGGCAGTGTGTTTATGTAAATGCTGTGTTTCACTGTGCTTTCTCTCCTACCATCAGAAGTACAGTATTGTTTCACTGTTTCTAGTCCTTTGGTGAACTCTGTCAGCTGAGTGTCCGAAAGCACTGTTGAATTTCAGAAAGCTATCTAGTGGAAGTAATAGATGTCAGAAGTCATTTTGGTGTAGCCTTAATATGTGTGTATCTGTGTCAAACAAGCCTAATAAACATTGCTATGTTCTTTATATCTGCCTCTGTACTGGATTTCTTTAATGGGCTTAGAACCTCTCTAACATTGTTACAATTGCAATAAAAATGGTAAATTTTTACTAAGGTGTTGTCTGGTCGTTGCATTGAGTTGACCCAACTCAATAGGTGGTGTGTCACCAGTTGTGTTCTGGTTGAGGTGTTGCCCTTATTAAATAGTAGGCTGATAGTTGTGCAGCTAACCCTAGTTACTACAACATACTACAGTCATGTCTACAAAAACACTTTAGTAAATACTATAGTATACTACAGTCATGTCCACAAAAACACGACAGCAAATGATATAGTATACTACAGTCATGTCTACAAAAACACTTTAGTAAATACTATAGTATACTACAGTCATGTCCACAAAAACACGACAGCAAATACTATAGTATACTACAGTCATGTCTACAAAAACACTTTAGTAAATACTATAGTATACTACAGTCATGTCCACAAAAACACTTTAGTAAATACTATAGTATACTACAGTCATGTCTACAAAAACATGACAGTAAATATGATAGTATACTACAGTTGTAACGGTCTGAGTGTAGTGGGTGAGGAGTCAGGCGCAGGAAGCAGAGAGTTCAGGGGAGTGCTATTTTAATGCACTGAGAAAACGCTGAACATAAGCCAACCCTCACAAACACACAGGGCGTACTGAACAAACAAATGCCCCAAACAGGGGGACTTAAACTGTCCAGGGAAAAAACACAAAATGGGAAAACACAAAACCCATAGACGTGCACATAAGTACACCAAACAGACGATCACAATAATTAATCCCGCACAAGGAACCCTGCGGGCCGGCTGACTAATAAAGCCTACTACCTAACACAAAACAGGTGCACACAATCAACACATAAGGAGGGGGAGGAAATAATCAGTAGCACTTAGTAGGCCGGCGACGACGACCGCCGAGCGCCACCCGACCGGGAAGGGGAGTGTCCTTCGGTCGGAGTCGTGACAACAGTCATGTCCACAAAAAACACTACAGTAAATGCTATAGTATACTACAGTCATGACAGAAAAAACACTACCCCAGCCCCCAGCCCCCAGCCCCCAGCCCCCAGCCCCTGCATCCAACCTCATCCCCAGCCCCATCACCTGGCTCCAGCCCCCATCACCTGGCTCCAGCCCCCAGCCCCTGCATCCAACCTCATCCCCAGCCCCCAGCCCCTGCATCCAACCTCATCCCCAGCCCCATCACTTGGCTCCAGCCCCCAGCCCCCAGCCCCTGCATCCAACCTCATCCCCAGCCCCATCACCTGGCTCCAGGCCCAGCCCCTGCATCCAACCTCATCCCCAGCCCCATCACCTGGCTCCAGCCCCCAGCCCCTGCATCCAACCTCATCCCCAGCCCCATCACCTGGCTCCAGCCCCCAGCCCCCAGCCCCCAGCCCCCAGCCCCTGCATCCAACCTCATTCCCAGCCCCATCACTTGTCTCCAGCCCCCAGCCCCCAGCCCCCAGCCCCTGCATCCAACCTCATCCCCAGCCCCATCACCTGGCTCCAGCCCCCAGTCCCCAGCCCCTGCATCCAACCTCATCCCCAGCCCCATCACCAGCCCCCAGCCCCCAGCCCCTGCATCCAACATCCCCAGCCCCATCACCTGTCTCCAGCCCCCAACCCCCAGCCCCTGCATCCAACCTCATCCCCAGCCCCATCACCTGGCTCCAGCCCCCAGCCCCTGCATCCAACCTCATCCCCAGCCCCATCACCTGGCTCCAGCCCCTTGCCCCTGGTCCCTGGTTTCAGCCCTAGCCTCCAGCCCCCATCGCTGGCTCCAGCCCTAGCCTCCATCCCCTGGCCCTAGCCCTTAGCCCCCAGCCCCTAGCCCCAATCTCCAGCCAGTGGTCTCATCTGTTACAACAGGACCAATTAGCGCAAAGAACGGACACGCTAATCCTTCGTGGAATGCCTTTGTTCAACTGCTTTTTAAACAATTCCCTCAGACATCAATAGATTGGACTGGCAATCTATTGTTTAAATCAGCCCCAACTGGAATAATGTTTTGTGTGCATGTCAGAGTTAATTTTAAACTGTAACTGTTTGTCTACATAACCTGGTTCAAGTATTCATAACATTACCCTGAAAAAGGCACAGTGATGCCAAAACGTTGGTAAATACCCAATAAATTACTGGGAGTTTATATATGGAGTGTGTGACTCTCTTTTTTTGTTGATGGTTTAAACTAATTTCTCATCATACTTTGTCGTGCAAGATGTTTTCTCTCTCTTATCATAGTTTATAATCCAATCATGGTGCGTGAATAGTCCGTGTTTTCAATAGAACAGTGAAAACAGAATATCTGGGAGCTGAGAAAGGGCTAGTTGTCATAGAAACACTGGTGTCTGTCAGTGGGGATTCAAGTGGGGATGACACAACTGTTCCCACGGTAATAGATCTGGCTTGCTTTCAAAAACACCTTTGGGGAAATATGAGGGAAACCTGAACGCCTTTCGCCTTTCATAGCTCAGACACACCGGTAGGATTGCAAAATGTTTGCCTGCCGACAGAACTTAGCACCTCTAAACAGATGGTCGGCAGTCATTCTTTTTGTGTTAACCCAGCAAAGACATTGGAAATCATCAGCCACTCAGCCTCGTTGAAATACTCCAAACGAGAAGGTGTCAGTAGCGTTGTTCAGCAATGCATGTCTGTGTTTGTTGTTTATGGTTTAGATTCCAATGTTAGCTAGTTACTATTTTGTAGATGGCCACATCTAGTTAACTATCTAGCAAGATGACAAAAAAACTATTTAATTCACTCTCCATAATTCCATACTGGCAGTGCCAGCCCATAGCCAAATGTTTAGCTAGCTAGGTCATGCTAGCATTTTCGCTAGCTAGCTAAGGACTGCATTAACCCGGCAGCTAACACAGGCAGCTGTTTCATGGTAACTAATCCATTGTGATTTAATTATAATGTAAATACTAGCTACGGTGGTTAGCTAGTACCATCCCATAGCCTACAATGCATATAAAGTGTGACTGGCTCATGACATTTAACTGTGGATGTACAAAGAAAATCCCCTCTTTTTTCATCTTTTCACTCCTGTTGGATCACACACGTGGGGGTTCTTGCAGTCTGACTGGCTCAAAGTAAAGTTGTTAGCTACTGAAGAGCATTAGGATTCTATAAGTAGAAATGGAACATCCATTGCTACTGGATCTGCAAGCACCATGTACCACTGTTGTTCTAGCAAGAGCTTTTTGTTCTAGCAAGTATTTATCAGAAGTCAATCGGCAGTGAGATTCTCTGTGTTTAATGATTTATACATTAAGGTTAGGAGAACAAGTAGGGATTTCATCAAAGAAAACATCATGACTATGACACATCCACTTCTGAAGAGAGGGAGGGAGGGAGATAGGTTAAGTCTTGTAGGGAGAACATGTAGGCTTTACATCAAGGATTACATCAAAGAAAACAACGCTGCTTACACTGACACATTCACCTCTGAACATACTGGAATGAGAAAGAGAAAGAGAGGGACAGAGGGTAGAGAGGAGAGAAAGGGAGAGAGAAAGAGAGAGAGGGGGACAGGGACAGAGGGTAGGAGAGGAGAGAGAGAGAGCTCTCATTTCCTGTCGGCAGTGTCTGAGGAAGTGAGACATGATGGAGCGCAAGGTGAACATACTGGTCACCTAGTTCTGTCCACATCCAGACCATACTGTCCATGGATGTGTCCTAAATATCTCCCTATTCTCTTTGTAGTGCACTACTTTTGACCTGGGCCCATCTCACAGGGCTCTGGTCAAAAGTACTGTGGTATATAGAGACATGGTATCAATCACAAGACACAACGAACTGAAAGGAGTCACCTACAATTTCCCACATGGCAGCTTCTTGTCTTTGTTGCTAGGTATCTGACCGTTCAGAATCATAACAATGCACACCTTCCTGCCACATCGAAGCACGCGCACAATTTTTGTGCCGTTGTCAGCCAACCCATCCATGGAGAATAGGGTGCCATTTGGGACACACCCCATTTCCTGTTTTCAATCGTTAATAACAATAATAATATTGTTATGAACATGCAGTCCAACACATTCCAAAGGACATGTAAAACATTCCAAAGACCCTGTAAAACATTCCAAAGAACCTGTAAAACATTCCAAAGAACCTGTAAAACATTCCAA
>NC_034188.2:14208080-14215580 GCF_002021735.2 Oncorhynchus kisutch | reverse complement strand
TTATTTCACCTTTATTTAACCAGGTAGGCTAGTTGAGAACACCTTTATTTAACCAGGTAGGCTAGTTGAGAACACCTTTATTTAACCAGGTAGGCTAGTTGAGAACAAGTTCTCATTTGCAACTGCGACCTGGCCAAGATAAAGCATAGCAGTGTGAGCAGACAACAAAGAGTTACACACGGAGTAAACAATTAACAAGTCAATAACACAGTAGAAAACAAAGGGGGAGTCTATATACAATGTGTGCAAAAGGCATGAGGAGGTAGGCAAATAATTACAATTTTGCAGATTAACACTGGAGTGATGAATGATCAGATGGTCATGTACAGGTAGAGATATTGGTGTGCAAAAGAGCAGAAAAGTAAATAAATAAAAACAGTATGGGGATGAGGTAGGTGAAAAAGGGTGGGCTATTTACCAATAGACTATGTACAGCTGCAGCGATCGGTTAGCTGCTCAGATAGCTGATGTTTGAAGTTGGTGAGGGAGATAAAAGTCTCCAACTTCAGCGATTTTTGCAATTCGTTCCAGTCACAGGCAGCAGAGTACTGGAACGAAAGGCGGCCAAATGAGGTGTTGGCTTTAGGGATGATCAGTGAGATACACCTGCTGGAGCGCGTGCTACGGATGGGTGTTGCCATCGTGACCAGTGAGCTGAGATAAGGCGGAGCTTTACCTAGCATGGACTTGTAGATGACCTGGAGCCAGTGGGTCTGGTGACGAATATGTAGCGAGGGCCAGCCGACTAGAGCATACAAGTCGCAGTGGTGGGTGGTATAAGGTGCTTTAGTGACAAAACGGATGGCACTGTGATAAACTGCATCCAGTTTGCTGAGTAGAGTGTTGGAAGCCATTTTGTAGATGACATCGCCGAAGTCGAGGATCGGTAGGATAGTCAGTTTTACTAGGGTAAGCTTGGCGGCGTGAGTGAAGGAGGCTTTGTTGCGGAATAGAAAGCCGACTCTTGATTTGATTTTCGATTGGAGATGTTTGATATGAGTCTGGAAGGAGAGTTTGCAGTCTAGCCAGACACCTAGGTACTTATAGACGTCCACATATTCTAGGTCGGAACCATCCAGGGTGGTGATGCTAGTCAGGCATGCGGGTGCAGGCAGCGACCGGTTGAAAAGCATGCATTTGGTTTTACTAGCGTTTAAGAGCAGTTGGAGGCCACGGAAGGAGTGTTGTATGGCATTGAAGCTTGTTTGGAGGTTAGATAGCACAGTGTCCAAAGACGGGCCGAAAGTATATAGAATGGTGTCGTCTGCGTAGAGGTGGATCAGGGAATCGCCCGCAGCAAGAGCAACATCATTGATATACACAGAGAAAAGAGTCGGCCCGAGAATTGAACCCTGTGGCATCCCCATAGAGACTGCCAGAGGACCAGACAGCATGCCCTCCGATTTGACGCACTGAACTCTGTCTGCAAAGTAATTGGTGAACCAGGCAAGGCAGTCATCCGAAAAACCGAGGCTCCTGAGTCTGCCGATAAGAATATGGTGATTGACAGAGTCGAACGCCTTGGCAAGGTCGATGAAGACGACTGCACAGTACTGTCTTTTATCGATGGCGGTTATGATATCGTTGAGTACCTTGAGTGTGGCTGAGGTGCACCCATGACCGGCTCGGAAACCAGATTGCACAGCGGAGAAGGTACGGTGGGATTCGAGATGGTCAGTGACCTGTTTGTTGACTTGGCTTTCGAAGACCTTAGATAGGCAGGGCAGGATGGATATAGGTCTGTAACAGTTTGGGTCCAGGGTGTCTCCCCCTTTGAAGAGGGGGATGACTGCGGCAGCTTTCCAATCCTTGGGGATCTCAGACGATATGAAAGAGAGGTTGAACAGGCTGGTAATAGGGGTTGCGACAATGGTGGCAGATAGTTTCAGAAATAGAGGGTCCAGATTGTCAAGCCCAGCTGATTTGTAAGGGTCCAGGTTTTGCAGCTCTTTCAGAACATCTGCTATCTGGATTTGGTTAAAGGAGAACCTGGAGAGGCTTGGGCGAGGAGCTGCGGGGGGGGCGGAGCTGTTGGCCGAGGTTGAAGTAGCCAGGCGGAAGGCATGGCCAGCCGTTGAGAAATGCTTATTGAAGTTTTCGATAATCATGGATTTATCAGTGGTGACCGTGTTACCTAGCCTCAGTGCAGTGGGCAGCTGGGAGGAGGTGCTCTTGTTCTCCATGGACTTCACGGTGTCCCAGAACTTTTTGGAGTTGGAGCTACAGGATGCAAACTTCTGCCTGAAGAAGCTGGCCTTAGCTTTCCTGACTGACTGCGTGTATTGGTTCCGGACTTCCATGAACAGTTGCATATCACGGGGACTATTCGATGCTATTGCAGTCCGCCACAGGATGTTTTTGTGCTGGTCGAGGGCAGTCAGGTCTGGAGTGAACCAAGGGCTGTATCTGTTCTTAGTTCTGCATTTTTTTAACGGAGCATGCTTATCTAAAATGGTGAGGAAGTTACTTTTAAAGAATGACCAGGCATCCTCAACTGACGGGATGAGGTCAATGTCCTTACAGGATACCCGGGCCAGGTCGATTAGAAAGTCCTGCTCACAGAAGTGTTTTAGGGAGCGTTTGACAGTGATGAGGGGTGGTCGTTTGACTGCGGCTCCGTAGCGGATACAGGCAATGAGGCAGTGATCGCTGAGATCCTGGTTGAAGACAGCGGAGGTGTATTTGGAGGGCCAGTTGGTCAGGATGACGTCTATGAGGGTGCCCTTGTTTACAGAGTTAGGGTTGTACCTGGTGGGTTCCTTGATGATTTGTGTGAGATTGAGGGCATCTAGCTTAGATTGTAGGACTGGCGGGGAACAAACAGAACAAACTCTGAAGCTAGATGGGGGGCGATCAATTCACAAATGGTGTCCAGGGCACAGCTGGGAGCTGAGGGGGGTCGGTAGCAGGCGGCAACCGTGAGAGACTTATTTCTGGAGAGAGTAATTTTCAAAATTAGTAGTTCGAACTGTTTGGGTATGGACCTGGAAAGTATGACATTACTTTGCAGGCTATCTCTGCAGTAAACTGCAACTCCTCCCCCTTTGGCAGTTCTATCTTGACGGAAGATGTTATAGTTGGGTATGGAAATCTCTGAATTTTTGGTGGCCTTCCTGAGCCAGGATTCAGACACAGCAAGGACATCAGGGTTAGCAGAGTGTGCTAAAGCAGTGAGTAAAACAAACTTAGGAGGCTTCTGATGTTGACATGCATGAAACCAAGGCTTTTTCGATCACAGAAGTCAACAAATGAGGGTGCCTGGGGACATGCAGGGCCTGGGTTTACCTCCACATCACCCGCGGAACAGAGAAGGAGTAGTATGAGGGTGCGGCTAAAGGCTATCAAAACTGGTCGCCTAGAGCATTGGGGACAGAGAATAAGAGGAGCAGGTTTCTGGGCATGGTAGAATATATTCAGGGCATAATGCGCAGACAGGGGTATGGTGGGGTGCGGGTACAGCGGAGGTAAGCCCAGGCACTGGGTGATGATGAGAGAGGTTGTATCTCTGGACATGCTGGTAGTAATGGGTGAGGTCACCGCATGTGTGGGAGGTGGGACAAAGGAGTTATCAGGGGCATGAAGAGTGGAACTAGGGGCTCCATTGTGAACTAAAACAATGATAACTAACCTGAACAACAGTATACAAGGCATATTGACATTTGAGAGAGACATACAGCGAAGCATACAGTAATCACAGGTGTTGAATTGGGAAAGCTAGCTAAAACAGTAGGTGAGACAACAGCTAATCAGCTAGCACAACAACAGCAGGTAAAATGGCGTAGACTAGGCAACGGGGCCAAACAAGCAGAATGGAGTACCGTGATTAATGGACAGTCCAGCGTGCATCAGCTATGTAGCCAAGAGATCAGTGTCCAGGGGGCAGCGGTGGATGGGGCAGGGAAGCTGGACTGGCGAGTGTTATCCAGGTAAAAAAAAACTAACAATGACTAAATAGCTTGTAGCTAGTTAGCTGGTTAGCTTTTGGAGTGTGTTCTAAAAATAAAAAAATAATAGCGATTCCGTATCACATTGGGTGAAGCAGGTTTCCGGAAGGTATAAACAAATTAAAAGTCAAAAGAGATAGAAAGTAAATATGGGTCCGGTGAGCGTTTGGGACGCGGCGATTCAGGCGGTTAGCAGGCCTGTGCTAACAAGCTAACAGTTTGTAGGCCCGGGCTAGACAAGGTAGCAGTTAGCGGACCGGAGCTGGACAAGCTAGCAGTTAGCAGGCCGAATTAGCAAGCAGGGAGATAGTGTGTGTGTGATACTGGAAGGCAAAAAGGGACAGCATGTTCTCTCTCATTCACACACACACACACACACACACACACACACACACACACACACACACACACACACACACACACACACACACACACACACACACACACACACACACACACACACACACACACACACACACACACACACACAGACATATACAGAGACAGACACACACACACACACACACACACACAGACATATACAGAGACACACACACACACACACACACACACACACACACACACACACAGACATATACAGAGACAGACACACACACACACACACACACACACACAGACAGACATATACAGAGACAGACACACACACACACACACACACACAGACATATACAGAGACAGACACACACACACACACAGACATATACAGAGACAGACACACACACACACACACACACACACACACACACACAGACATATACAGAGACAGACAGACAGACACACACACACACACACACACACACACACACACAGACATATACAGAGACAGACACACACACACACACACACACACACACACACACACAGACATATACAGAGACAGACACACACACACACACACACACACACACACACACACACACACACACACACACAGACATATACAGAGACAGACACACACACACACACACACAGACATATACAGAGACAGACACACACACACACAGACATATACAGAGACACACACACACAGACAGAGACACACACAGTAGAGTTACCTTCGACACTGATCTACAGCCAAGAACCACCAGCCCAGAACTCTAGGCTGGTTGATATGTTATGTGCTATTGGTCTCCCTGTCACTCAGAGCTGGTACTTGTGTCAGAACTCAGAAGTGTTCTAGTGGAAACAGAAATCCTGGCTGAATTTTTCTCGCTGATTCTAGTATTGATTTTGGTCTCCTTTGGTGCATGAGGTTGTTGAAGGGGTGTTTCGGCTCTGACAGAGTTAACGGATAATCTATTTGGTGCATGTCTCTGCCTCTGTGTGTGTGTGTGTGTGTGTGTGTGTGTGTGTGTGTGTGTGTGTTTCGTGCTCTGCCAAAGAGAACCGATAACAATGCTGTACACTGGAGAACAAACACTCGCACACAGATACACGCACGCACGCAGGCACACACACACACTAATGGTAATTTGGATACTTTCTTTACACTGAGACACTGTTCAGAGCTGGAGAAAAGGCAGGCCAACACTCACAAGGAGAAGGACTGAGAACCAGAACTCAGAACCAGACCGCAGACTACAACTGTCACCTGAGAAACCACTGATACACCAGAGTGGTTTATCATAATTGAACTGCTTCTCTGAGACAACCAGACCTCTTGATCATAACCAAGGTCCCTCTTCTTTCACATTCAAATCTTTCCCACAGGTCATATTTAGAAGACAATGTGTGCTCTGTAAATGTACTTTGTAAAATATGGGTTCGGTGACGTGTGGGCTAAACTACTGTGCTCTTGGTAGGGTTTTAATCAGATGAGTTTATCCAGGAATCTTTGCATGTCTGAATGTTTGCATGTATCATATCAAAAGCTTTTCCTTGTAGTCTTCATTGACAGGAAGCCTCGCCATGCAAATATCTTCTGAAACATTTCTATAGACAGACCTTGATAGTGAGTTGGTTAGAATTTGAATCAGCTGTGTAGTACCACCAAAATGTTCTGGGGTGGTTACTACGACAACTACTGTAACCATGTCAGCAAATGACTGCTGTCTGAACACACACATCTGATTTGGTCACTTGTAACCTGTTTGGACAAAACTGATATGAGCATTAAGACCTGCAGTATGAACACGGCTTGAGAGACCTTCAAAAGACGTAACTTGAAATGGAATTTAGCCCAACTCTTTAGTGTACACAGTATAAGATTTAGAATTGATCATGTTGCTATTTTAGACATTTTATAAACAAGAATGACATACTGACGTATTGCAGTAAGAACAAAACTAAGAGAAACCTCCACGTATTTGTTTATACAAGGAACTCAAGTAGGGTAATATTCAGACTGAGTTTATACTGCAAATTTCTAATTCAAAGATCTTGTCTTAAATATTTCCATATGACAGGGTGGGAAGAATGGCTAAAGCTCAGATCACACGTTATTTGGTCCAAAGTTAATCTTTTTTCCATTAAGGTCTTGTACACCTAAGACATGCAGCTTTTCAGAGACCGATCCTGCTATTGAAACAAGCTGGAATCCTGTGCTGTTCTGCATGGAAAGAGAACAAACAGCAGAGTTGCTGGCAGTGTTGGCAGAGGGTTGTCAGTGGGAATAGTCCTTATTCACACTCACACACACGCACACACACACACACACACACACACACACACACACACACACACACACAAACACTCAGGGTTGTCAGTGGGAATAGTCCTTATTCACACTCACACACACGCATGGACACACATGGGCAAAGACCCGTGCCCGCACGCACGCACGCACGCACCTCCACACACACACACACACACACACACACACACACACACACACACACACACACACACACACACACACACACACACACACACACTCAGGATTGTCAGTGGGAAATGTCCTTCTGAGGCTGGGCCAGAAGATAAACCACATCATAAATCACCAGTAGGACTCATAACACCAGGCAGAGAGAAGAAATAACACAAATTTCATGAACTCCCCTCCACGGTTATATCACCTTACAAACCAATTACACTCAGCTGGGAGAACTAACTCTTATGTATGTAACATACTGTATTAGCCTGGCTATTAACTCTAACTAGCAGGAAACAGTAAAGCCTTCACAGATTATGGTGTCATATTTTATTGAAATAGGAACATGTTTCATGAATATTTAGTGTATAATCCTGAATGAATTCTGAATAATGATGAGTGAGTGTCGCGCCCTGACCTTAGAGAGACGTTGTATTTCTCTATTTGGTGAGGTCAGGGTGTGATGTGGGGTGGGCATTCTATGTTTTTTATTACTGTGTGTTTGGCCGAGTGTGGTTCCCAATCAGGGACAGCTGTCTATCGTTGTCTCTGATTGGGAATCATACTTAGGCAGCCTGTTTTCCCACCTATGTTGTGGGTAGTTGACTTTGTTAGTGACCTGTATAGCCCTAGTAAGCTGCACGGTCGTCGTTGGTGTTTCTTGTTTTGTTGGTGACATTCTAAATAAAGGAAAATGTACGCCAACGACGCTGCACCTTGGTCTCG
>NC_034188.2:14150580-14203080 GCF_002021735.2 Oncorhynchus kisutch | reverse complement strand
GAGAGAGAGAGAGAGAGAGAGACAGAGCCAGAGACTGAGAGACAGACAGAGTATGAGAGAGAGACAGAGACAGAGACAGAGACTGAGAGAGAGAGAGAGAGAGAGACAGATAAAGAGAGAGAGACAGATACAGAGAGAGAGACAGATACAGAGAGAGAGACAGATAAAGAGAGAGATTGACAGAGACAGGGACAGAGGGAGAGAGAGATAGAGAGAGAGAGAGAGAGAGAGAGAGACAGAGAGAGAGAGAGACAGATAAAGACAGAGAGAGACAGATAAAGAGAGAGACAGAGAGAGACAGAGACAGAAAGAGACAGAGGGAGACAGTGAGAGAGCGAGAGAGACAGTGAGAGAGAGAGAGAGAGAGAGAGAGAGAGAGAGAGAGAGAGAGAGAGATCCTGGTCCAAATGGACCATGTTCCATTTGTTTTTCCATGGACCATTTCCTTGAGTTTCACACACCATTTTTTTTGTTGAGTTGGGCACACGTGGCTTTTTGCATTCAATGACTTAACTGTCAATTGATCATCGCTGCTGTGCCACACCTCCCCTAGCCTTAATGATCTGAGCCAGTGTCACATCAGCCCTCCCATCACCTCTCTCCTCTCGTCAACTCTCTGCTCTATCTTTACCCTTCTACACAGAATATAATTTCCTCCCAAGTCTCCGGGTGTCTCTATCAGAAGTCAGTGGTTAGTTTGCGGTTTGTTGACTGGATCTGTCGTTGTCGTTCTGGGAAGTAGCCATGTTTACTGAGAGCAGAGTCAGTAGTTTCCTCAGTGATCGGAGGGAAGGGTACAGACTGACTCCATGGAATAACAAACAGTCTGTGGAATCAGGCCAGAGATAACAGTGTCCCTGTCTCCTGCCCTAGAGGTGCTGCTTACAGGACCCAGGCAGGCTGTGACTGAAATGACACCCCACTCCCTATCTCTTGCAGTACTTTTGACCAGGGCCCTATACGGTCAGACCAGTCAACATGCATGAGACAACAGGTGGACTGGGCGATTGAGATGTTTCTAATCAGGGTGTGATCGCTGGTGGGTCTTTGGTTCTCTGTGAAGTTTTTCCAACGTGAACAGAATTCTAGATCGTTCAGGATATCTGTGCAATGATCCGACGAGACAATTACCTATTTCAACAGCTGTTGATTATGTCTGTGTCAATTAGTTTCCCTCTCTTTATCTCTTTATTTTTCTCTGTATCTATCTCTGTGTCTATCTTTGTGTCTATCTCTGTATCTATCTCTGTGTCTATCTCTGTAGTTCTCCCTGTATCTATCTCCTCTCCCATTTCTCTCTTTCTCTCTTTCTCTCTTTCTCTCTTTCTTTCTTTCTTTCTCTTTTTCTTTCTTTCTTTCTTTCTTTCTTTCTTTCTTTCTTTCTTTCTCTCTTTCTTTCTATCTCTCTCCCTTTCTCTCTGACTTGTTTCTCACCAGGAAATTCCTGTGTTGTTGCAGGGCTGAGCCCGGTCCAGGCCGATAAACAGGGGATAAATCCATTATCTCTGCTGTTTAGTTGGGGAATCAGACAACTCCCTCCCTCCTAAACAACAGTCACATGCAGGGAGCGATCTCTAGATTAGGATGTATAACATTTTGCCAGTATGACAGATGGTTAGCAGGAGGAGCACAGGGCTCAGGTCTCCCAATTCCCCCTGCTGTTTTAGACATAACCCTGACCAATTCCCCCTGCTGTTTTAGACATAACCCTGACCAATTCCCCCTGCTGTTTTAGACATAACCCTGACCAATTCCCCCTGCTGTTTTAGACATAACCCTGACCAATTCCCCCTGCTGTTTTAGACATAACCCTGACCAATTCCCCCTGCTGTTTTAGACATAACCCTGACCAATTCCCCTAGCTGTTTTACACATAACCCTGACCAATTCCCCCTGCTGTTTTAGACATAACCCTGACCAATTCCCCTAGCTGTTTCACACATAACCCTGACCAATTCCCCTAGCTGTTTTACACATAACCCTGACCAATTCCCCCTGCTGTTTTAGACATAACTCTGACCAATTGCCCTAGCTGTTTTACACATAACCCTAACCAATTCCCCCTGCTGTTTTACACATAACCCTGACCAATTCCCCTAGCTGTTTTACACATAACCCTGACCAATTCCCCTAGCTGTTTCACACATAACCCTGACCAATTCCCCTAGCTGTTTTAGACATAACCCTGACCAATTCCCCTAGCTGTTTTAGACATAACCCTGACCAATTCCCCTATCTGTTTTACATATAACCCTGACCAATTCCCCCTGCTGTTTTAGACATAACCCTGACCAATTCCCCTAGCTGTTTTAGACATAACCCTGACCAATTCCCCCTGCTGTTTTAGACATAACCCTGACCAATTCCCCCTGCTGTTTTAGACATAACCCTGACCAATTCCCCTAGCTGTTTTAGACATAACCCTGACCAATTCCCCTAGCTGTTTTAGACATAACCCTGACCAATTCCCCCTGCTGTTTTAGACATAACCCTGACCAATTCCCCCTGCTGTTTTAGACATAACCCTGACCAATTCCCCTAGCTGTTTTAGACATAACCCTGACCACTTCCCCTAGCTGTTTTAGACATAACCCTGACCAATTCCCCCTGCTGTTTTAGACATAACCCTGACCAATTCCCCCTGCTGTTTTAGACATAACCCTGACCAATTTCCCAAGCTGCAGACAGTCTTGTGATCAACTCAACAGTATGCTATGATCATAGTAGTTCCACGTTAAATGTAGCAACTGTCGGCCTGGCTTTCCTCTACCTGTCTATAACAGTGTTAGTGTGTGTGTGTGTGTGTGTGTGTGTGTGTGTGTGTGTGTGTGTGTGTGTGTGTGTGTGTGTGTGTGTGTGTGTGTGTGTGTGTGTGTGTGTGTGTGTGTGTGTGCGTGCGTGCGTGCGTGCGTGCGTGCGTGCGTGCGTGCGTGCGTGCGTGCGTGTGTGTGTGTGTGTGTGTGTGTGTGTGTGCACGTGGCTTTCCGTCTCAAGTGTTGTCAGCTAGCGGTGTTGAAACTGTGAATTTTGTTATTTAGCAGGAACATCTTTGTCCTGTACTGAAGCTTTGGCAGGCACCACTTGTTGTCAAAAGTCCTGCTGCACAAAACATAAGTCAATATGGGTCCAAGTTATTTTATTGGGTTTTGTGTTAATATTCATAAATACGTGGTGAAAGCAATATTTTTTAAAATTTTCGTTACTTTATGTAATGTTCAAATTTAGTAATCATTTCACTTCTTTTGCAGTAGTAGCTTACAAAAAACGAAAATTGTACAAAAAAGACACATTGTTTTAGACTTTGATCCATAGACATCAAGAACCCACATTTGAATGAATGTAAAAGCTTGCATGTGTGCTCTGTATGTGTTTGCGTGTATTGAACATTTGTGCTGTTTTTTAATGCTGTGGTCTGCTGTGTTTCATGTGTTTTGGAAATCTCTGTGACGATTTTTTAATACTATGGTCTGATGTGTTTCGTGTGTATTGGACATCTCTCTGCCATTTCTTTAATAATGTGGTCTGTTGTGTCATAAATAAATAAATAATAAAAGCTTCTAAAGAAGAACATCTAGCATGAACTGGCCACCTACACTGCTCCCTCCTGGTCCTCTCCTGGCCACCTACACTGCTCCCTCCTGGTCCTCTCCTGGCCACCTACACTGCTCCCTCCTGGTCCTCTCCTGGCCACCTACACTGCTCCCTCCTGGTCCTCTCCTGGCCACCTACACTGCTCCCTCCTGGTCCTCTCCTGGCCATCTACACTGCTCCCTCCTGGTCCTCTCCTGACCATCTACACCGCTTCTTCCTGGTCCTCTCCTGACCACCTACGCTGCTCCCTCCTGGTCCTCTCCTGGCCACCTACGCTGCTCCCTCCTGGTCCTCTCCTGACCACCTACACTGCTCCCTCCTGGTCCTCTCCTGGCCACCTACGCTGCTCCCTCCTGGTCCTCTCCTGACCACCTACACTGCTCTTTCTTGGTCCTCTCCTGACCATCTACACCGCTCCCTCCTGGTCCTCTCCTGGCCACCTACGCTGCTCCCTCCTGGTCCTCTCCTGACCACCTACACTGCTCCCTCCTGGTCCTCTCCTGACCATCTACACCGCTCCCTCCTGGTCCTCTCCTGGCCACCTACGCTGCTCCCTCCTGGTCCTCTCTTGGCCACCTACACTGCTCCCTCCTGGTCCTCTCCTGACCATCTACACCGCTCCCTCCTGGTCCTCTCCTGGCCACCTACACTGCTCCCTCCTGGTCCTCTCCTGACCATCTACACCGCTCCCTCCTGGTCCTCTCCTGGCCACCTACACTGCTCCCTCCTGGTCCTCTCCTGACCATCTACACCGCTCCCTCCTGGTCCTCTCCTGGCCACCTACACTGCTCCCTCCTGGTCTTCTCCTGACCATCTACACCGCTCCCTCCTGGTCCTCTCCTGGACATCTACACTGCTCCCTCCTGGTCCTCTCCTGACCATCTACACTGCTCCCTCCTGGTCCTCTCCTGGACATCTACACTGCTCCCTCCTGGTCCTCTCCTGACCATCTACACTGCTCCCTCCTGGTCCTCTCCTGGACATCTACACTGCTCCCTCCTGGTCCTCTCCTGACCATCTACACTGCTCCCTCCTGGTCCTCTCCTGGATATCTACACCACTCTCTCCTGGTCCTCTCCTGGCCATCTACACCGCTCCCTCCTGGTCATACCCTCTCCCTGCACCTTGGCTCTGTGTGTGTCAAAGTTCACTGTGGTGTCTGTGTGTGGGTGCAGGTCTTTGCATGCTTGCAGGGCTGGCCCTAGCCTTTTGGGCCCCTCCCATCTTGCAGGAGAAAGAAAATTGTGCCCCCACTCTTGACAGCGTATAGAAAAAAATACTTATTTTAGATTTAATAAAACATTTTATAGTTAATAAAAAGTTTTATAGTTAAATAAAAAGTTTTAGAGTCAATAAAATGTTTTAGAGTAAATAACATTTTAGAGTAAATAAAATTTTTGAGTAATCCTGCCATTCTACACATTGTGCCATGACTTATTCCATGTTCAATGATATCTGAGTGATAATGACTAACAAAATCAATGCGGGCCTCCTGGAGGTCAGGATCCCTAGGCACATGCCCTGTGTGCCTGGGCGGTAATTTGACCAGGATTAGATAGCTGACTAATTTACCAATTCAAAAAATGTTAGACGACATGGGCTAACTGAGTGGCTGTCAGTGACTGATATAACAAGAGAAAAACTGCTGATGCACAACCAAGTTTAGAAATGACATCTTGTGTATTCTACTATTCTAACTCTCAACAGTAAATTGAGACAACGACTGAATACTTAAAAAAGCGGTCGCCTATGTCTCTTATGCATTAGGCCCGGCCCTGTGTGCTTGTCCTTAATAAGGTGGTGTACTGTAGTATAACATCTGTGTCTCTAGTCAGTCAAGCTGAGAGAGAGAGACGATGTCATTATGCGCAATGATTCTAGAACCAACTAGCTGACTCTGCCGCATTCAGCCAAGCACCATGCAGGGGGAGGGGGATGGGGCAGACATAAGCATTAGGCCCACACACACAGGAGTATATATACTAAGAATGGTATGTGCAGCAGTAGATATACCAATAACGATATATGTACAACCATAGATATACTAAGAATGGTATGTACAGCAGTAGATATACTAAGAATGATATGTACAGCAGTAGATATACTAAGAATGATATGTACAGCAGTAGATATACTAAGAATGATATGTACAGCAGTAGATATACTAAGACTGATATGTATAACAGTAGATATACTAAGAATGATATGTACAGCAGTAGATATATTAGAGTGAGCTATGTACAGCAGTAGATATATTAGAGTGAGCTATGTACAGCAGTAGATATATTAGAGTGAGCTATGTACAGCAGTAGATATATTACAGTGACCTATGTACAGAATCCGGTATATAAATAAATATGTGGTGTGTATAAACAGTGTAACTAAATACAATGTACAGTAGTAGAAATATCCAAATGAGCTATGTGGGTAAAACAGTATTTAAATACTCAGTGTGAAACGGGAAGCATCCAGTGGCTCAATGTCTTTATGACATGGGACAGTTAATGTTTTAGTTTTCCTGTAACTAACTGTGAGTCATGTATCCCACAGAGAACACGTAGTCTATACACTTAAGTTACATCCCAAATAACACCCTATTCCCTACAGGGCCCATAGGGTTCTCATGAAATGTAGTGCACTGCATAGGCAATAGGGTGCCATTTAGATTTCACAATCACACTTAATAAATAAAACAGGCCTATACCTGTATCTGTAAATGAACTAGTTGTGTGGTCTGAGTGGAAGTGTTGTATCAGCTCAATGTTTACTATACCTGTATCTGTAAATGAACTAGTTGTGTGGTCTGAGTGGAAGTGTTGTATCAGCTCAATGTTTACTATACCTGTATCTGTAAATGAACTAGTTGTGTGGTCTGAGTGGAAGTGTTGTATCAGCTCAATGTTTACTATACCTGTATCTGTAAATGAACTAGTTGTGTGGTCTGAGTGGAAGTGTTGTATCAGCTCAATGTTTACTATACCTGTATCTGTAAATGAACTAGTTGTGTGGTCTGAGTGGAAGTGTTGTATCAGCTCAATGTTTACTATACCTGTATCTGTAAATGAACTAGTTGTGTGGTCTGAGTGGAAGTGTTGTATCAGCTCAATGTTTACTATACCTGTATCTGTAAATGAACTAGTTGTGTGGTCTGAGTGGAAGTGTTGTATCAGCTCAATGTTTACTATACCTGTATCTGTAAATGAACTAGTTGTGTGGTCTGAGTGGAAGTGTTGTATCAGCTCAATGTTTACTATACCTGTATCTGTAAATGAACTAGTTGTGTGGTCTGAGTGGAAGTGTTGTATCAGCTCAATGTTTACTACACCTGTATCTGTAAATGAACTAGTTGTGTGGTCTGAGTGGAAGTGTTGTATCAGCTCAATGTTTACTATACCTGTATCTGTAAATGAACTAGTTGTGTGGTCTGAGTGGAAGTGTTGTATCAGCTCAATGTTTACTATACCTGTATCTGTAAATGAACTAGTTGTGTGGTCTGAGTGGAAGTGTTGTATCAGCTCAATGTTTACTATACCTGTATCTGTAAATGAACTAGTTGTGTGGTCTGAGTGGAAGTGTTGTATCAGCTTAATGTTTACTACACCTTTCTTTTTCAAGATCTTTTTGAAGAAGAATTTGTCACTTTTGTGGTTGGGCTTACGTGTGCTAATGTTCTTTGGTATTAATGAAATACAAGTGTGATCTGATGAAGTAATATTGAAGTAATAAATGATGTATTTGTTGGTTGTTATGTATCTACTAGTGTTTTTGTTTATTCATCCACTGGTTCAATAACTGAAAACACGTAGTATTTTATAAAACTACCTTATCATCATCATCTTAAATAGGAGTAAGTAAGTAGCCCTGCCTCATAGTAATCATCGATAACAATCTGTTGTATCAGGCTATTTTTTACACAAATACCAAAACAGATTGCTAACATTCTAAATCAGGGATCGGCCAAAGGCAACCTGCTGGTCTAAACCGATACGCAAAGGTTAAGAAAAAGACTCAAATCACCAGGAATTCAGCAAAAAATGAGTTTCATTTAGGAAATCTGTAATCAAGTATATTCAATTACAGCTGTTTTCAAATCCAATCTTATTTTGGGCTTAATTGTGTTCAATTCGGTGTACAAATTATAATTAGGTTCTGGCCACCAGACTATCCGCTTCGACAAACATCTGAATCTAGTTGCCTACCCCATTCTAAATCAACAATGGTATTTCTATATGATAAACCATCCAGGGACCATGGGTACCTGTGCAGTCTGTTACATGGTCCGACTGTGCTTTAACATAGTGTGGTTTGTACAGAGAGTCCCGAAAAGTCTCATTCCAGGTTCTGAGCCTCCGTTTCGCTCCACCAACTGCTTCTCTCTCTCTCTATGGGAAGGCATGCTGAAGCTTTATTAATGACAGGGCATGGTAAATGCACACATTAACATAAAGGGTGTAGAGTCCAACACCAAAGCAAAAGGAACAGAGAAATTCCCCCCTGAAGAAAAGGGAAATCACCACTTGTACTGTATGTATGTAGCAGTCTGACGGAACTGGGGCAACCAGCTATTTCAGTATGGGAAAATGGGCCAAGAGCCTGTGACTAGGGTGAAGGGATGAAGTGAATGGAGAGATGGAGGGATGGACGGACGGAGGGATGGATGGACAGATGGACAGATGGAGGGATGGACGGATGGAGGGATGGACGGAAGGCCGGATGGAGGGATGGACGGAAGGATATTGTAAAAATAATACATTTGTTCAAATCGAGCCTGTGACCAGAGAGAGAGAGGGGAGATAGAGAGGGGGGCGAGAGAGGGGAGAGAAAGAGAGAGCGAGAAAGAAAGCAAAATGATAAATATAGGTGAGGGAGAGAGAGAGAGAGAGAGAGAGAGAGAGAGAGAGAGAGAGAGAGAGAGAAGGTGAAGGAGAGAGAGAGAGAGAGAAACTGAGCGCTGCTTCATTCAAACAGAAAATGTCCAGCTGTTGAATTGAGATGAAAATAGCTTCACATTACACCAGCAGATAGGAGGTCATGGGTCAAATAGTGATGTAAAGGGTTCTACGGACAATGCATTACCTACCTGTGGGTATGATGGATTAATAGACCTTGGGTGGATAGGACATTTAAGTGGAATCAACATGAGAGCCTTATGGGTGGGAGCCCTATGGGTCAGAGCCTTATGGGTGAGAGCCTTATGGGTGGGAGCCTTATGGGTGAGAGCATTATGGGTGAGAGCCTTATGGGTGAGAGCATTATGGGTGAGAGCCTTATGGGTGAGAGCATTATGGGTGAGAGCATTATGCGTTTGGCAGAACACAATATTTGTGTGCAAATCTCAAATTACACTCAATGTGTAGGCAGGCATAGGTAGGCATAATGTTCCTGGGGCTCTTACTGTATTCTGATCTGCAGAACAAAAACACAGCGGAACTAATTCACAACACTGGGGTTACATCCCAAATGACTCCCTATTGACTATATAGTGCACTACTTTTGACTAGTCCTATGGGTCCTGGTTAAAGAATTGTACAATGAAGAGGTAGCGTCATTTGGGATGCGGAACAAAATAAACAGATGACAGAGAAGATGTTTATTTCCTTAGTTAACAGATGCTTTCATACACTTCAGACTCAAATTACAGCTAATGCCTGAATGCAGGCACACACACGTCACACACACAGTTTAATATCTCACCTGGTGCAGGTTCATATTGGTTCACACACACACACACACACACACACACACACACACACACACACACACACACACACACACACACACACACACACACACACACACACACACACACACACACACACACACACACACACACACACACAGAGTTACAAACACAGAGTTACACACACACACACACACAGAGTTACAAACACAGAGTTACACACACACACACAGAGTTACAAACACACACACACACACAGAGTTACAAACACACACGCACACAGAGTTGCAAACACACACACACAGAGAGTTACAAACACACACACACACAGAGTTACAAACACACACACACACACACACAGAGTTACAAACACACACACACACACACACACAATAGAGTGTCTAATTAACATTAAATGGTGTTAATAGTTAACAGCTTGTAGCAGACACGTCCAGATAACACATCGTCCTCAAGTGAACATTAGTCCTGTTTGAGGGCCCCACATACACACATCCACACACACACAACCACTAATGCCACTAATAGAGGGCAGGTGTGTGACGAGGCTTGGCTAGAAAACCTCAGACGCTTTCAGAGTGTTTTCTTAAATCAACCCAATTAAATATTTGTACCTCTATGGTATCGGTCTCTATAAACTGGGACAGTTGTTGCTAACGTGCGCTATTGTGATTAGAATGACGTTGTAAACAACAGCCAACTTTCCGGGGTATAGACATGTCGTATGTCGCATGTCGTACGCTCTTGTAGGCAGAACCCTTACATGCTTGCTAATCTAACTGCAGTTGTCACCCCTGACCGTAGATTGCTTTGTATGTTTCTATTTTTTGTTTGGTCAAGGTGTGATATGGGTGGGCATTCTATGTTGTTTTTCTATGTTTTTGTATTTCTTTGTTTTGACCGGGTATGGTTCCCAATCAGAGCCAGCTGTCTATCGTTGTCTCTGATTGAGAACCATACTTAGGTAGCCGTTTTGTGTTTTCACCTTTCAGGACTGTTTCCATTTTCATTTCTTACGTTCACTTTGTTATTTGGTATTTTCGTGTTCTGTTATAATAAATATTCATGGACACTTACCACTCTGCGTTTTGGTCCTCACCTTCTTCCACCAACGGCCGTTACAGCAGTGTCCAGTTTACAGTGAAAAATACCATGCTGTTGTTTGAGGAAAGTGCACAACAACAAAACACTTTTATCACGGCAACTGGTTTAATACATTCACCTCTGAAGGTAAATCATTTACTTACATTCAGTAATGCTGCTCTGATTTGTCATCCTGAGTGTCCCAGATATAAAATATAGCATAGTTTTGTTTGATAAAATACATGTTATACTCAAATGTAGGAACTGGGTTCTACAGTTTGAACCCCTGCTGTCTCTGGCCCCAAAACCCATGCCAGCCATCTAGAAGGTTAGTGTGGTTAGTGTATTCTCTGTAGGGAAGCTAATTATCCATCATGTAAGACATTCCAGGGAGTGTGTAAACTTAAATGTTTTATTACCATTGCATTTGTGTATGTTCTGTATAGTTATGTACTTTAAAATGTATCAATTGACCGATTCAGCACATTTGAGCAAACTCCTGGCAGACTTGATACAAAATATAGTGTGGTGATTATTAACTGGATCAGTCTGAAACTTTGCACACACACCGCTGCCATCTGGTGGCCAAAATCTAAATGACACCTATAGTCCTATCTGACTGTATGGCCTTCCTCTTGCATTTCAAAGATGATGGAACACCCAAAAACTGTTTTTGGTTGGATTATATTTTACCAGATCTAATGTGTTATATTCTCCTACATTAATTTAGCATTTCCACAAACTTCAAAATGTTTCCTTTCAAATGGTAACAAGAATATGCATATCCTTGCTTCAGGCCCTGAGCTACAGGCAGTTAGACGTGGGTGTGCATTTAAGGCAGACATTTTAAAAAAAAGGGTACGATCCTTAAGAGGTTTTAAGAGGTTCAGTATAAATACTATGTGCACCTTATATGCATCTTCAACTTGAGAAGTCCCAACTGTCGTGAGGTCCTTGGATATTTAAGAATGCGATCTGTGTGTGAGTCAGTGGAGGAGTCCGCAGGAAAATAACATTTCATCTCCGCTTTTAAATTGGATTTGAGCATTCAGTATGCCTATTGGTTTCTATTGGATGTTACTACCATTGACCATTACTCCACCTGGCTACCAGAGACAGGGGGAAATTAGATATCCCCCCCCCCCCACACACACACACACAGAGAAGGCCAGAGGAAGGAGTAGTGGTACCCTGGTATCAGACAACTTCCACCGACAGATACAACAGTCTTCGGAATCCTCGTCTCAATAGAACGGCTGCAATGGGTTCAAACAACCTCCACCTCTCCACTTGGTCTAATAGAGAAGAGAGTCCTGAGGGGTGTGTTTAACCACCTCTCCACTTGGTCTAATAGAGAAGAGAGTCCTGAGGGGTGTGTTTAACCACCTCTCCACTTGGTCTAATAGAGAAGAGAGTCCTGAGGGGTGTGTTTAACCACCTCTCCACTTGGTCTAATGGAGAAGAGAGTCCTGAGGGGTGTGTTTAACCACCTCTCCACTTGGTCTAATAGAGAAGAGAGTCCTGAGGGGTGTGTTTAACCACCTCTCCACTTGGTCTAATGGAGAAGAGAGTCCTGAGGGGTGTGTTTAACCACCTCTCCACTTGGTCTAATAGAGAAGAGAGTCCTGAGGGGTGTGTTTAACCACCTCTCCACTTGGTCTAATGGAGAAAAGAGTCCTGAGGGGTGTGTTTAACCACCTCTCCACTTGGTCTAATAGAGAAGAGAGTCCTGAGGGGTGTGTTTAACCACCTCTCCACTTGGTCTAATAGAGAAGAGAGTCCTGAGGGGTGTGTTTAACCACCTCTCCACTTGGTCTACTAGAGAAGAGAGTCCTGAGGGGTGTGTTTAACCACCTCTCCACTTGGTCTAATGGAGAAGAGAGTCCTGAGGGGTGTGTTTAACCACCTCTCCACTTGGTCTAATAGAGAAGAGAGTCCTGAGGGGTGTGTTTAACCATATCTCCACTTGGTCTAATAGAGAAGAGAGTCCTGAGGGGTGTGTTTAACCATATCTCCACTTGGTCTACTAGAGAAGAGAGTCCTGAGGGGTGTGTTTAACCACCTCTCCACTTGGTCTAATAGAGAAGAGAGTCCTGAGGGGTGTGTTTAACCATATCTCCACTTGGTCTACTAGAGAAGAGAGTCCTGAGGGGTGTGTTTAACCACCTCTCCACTTGGTCTAATAGAGAAGAGAGTCCTGAGGGGTGTGTTTAACCACCTCTCCACTTGGTCTAATAGAGAAGAGAGTCCTGAGGGGTGTGTTTAACCACCTCTCCACTTGGTATAATAGAGAAGAGAGTCCTGAGGGGTGTGTTTAACCACCTCTCCACTTGGTCTAATAGAGAAGAGAGTCCTGAGGGGTGTGTTTAACCACCTCTCCACTTGGTCTAATAGAGAAGAGAGTCCTGAGGGGTGTGTTTAACCACCTCTCCACTTGGTCTAATAGAGAAGAGAGTCCTGAGGGGTGTGTTTAACCACCTCTCCACTTGGTCTAATAGAGAAGAGAGTCCTGAGGGGTGTTTAACAGTGTGTCCCATAAAATAGGGCCCCATAAGACTCTGGTCAAAAGTATTGCCATTACGGAAGCACCAGGCCTTAATTAATCCTTCCATTTCTATGGCATGTCCTGAATGGCTGATCAAAGGAGAATAATTATTTGTTCGTGGTCACAATCCAGGATGGTTTACGAACAAGTATTGCAGGCAGAACACCCGTCATACAAGTCAGTATTCATCCATACAATCCATGTCTGAGGATGTCGGAAGATGAAGCAGAAACCGTCCACTAGGGGCAACAGTGAGCACTGTTACCTTCACGTAGGTTTTGGTTTTGCTATGGCGTTGTGGACAGGGATGGTGGATGGGTGTAAGCATCTGCCTCTGATTTACAGTGATAAAAAGTTGTTTTTGAGATTTTTGCTTTAAGGCTATCCCAAAACGTAATCCTTACCTTAACCATTCAGAGTTAATGCCTAACCTTAACCTTGAACACTTAGAAATCTGACATGTGCAACAACTTTGACATTTCACTCTGATTTCAAAGGTTGCGAACATAACCTTAAACACTTCAAAATATGACTTCTGCAACAATTTCAAAACTTGACGTTTGAGAAACATGGATGAATGTTTAATTCTGATGTGAAAATGTGATAGTGGAAACAGACAAACAGAGGGATGAAACAGAGAGGAAACAGAGAGGAAACAGAGGGGCAAAACAGAGAGGAAACATAGGGGAGAAACAGTAGGAAACAGAGAGGAAACATAGGGGGGAAACAGTAGGAAACAGAGAGGAAACATAGGGGGGAAACAGTAGGAAACAGAGGGGAAACAGAGGGGGGAAACAGAGGGGGGAAAACAGTAGGAAACAGAGGGGAAACAGAGAGGAAACAGAGGGGGGAAACAGAGAGGAAACAGAGAGGAAACAGAGGAGGAAAACAGAGAGGAAACAGATGGGGAAACAGTAGGAAACAGAGTGGAAACAGAGGAAAAAGGGGGGAAACAGAGATGAAACAGAGATTAAACAGATGGGGGAAACAGATGGGGAAAACAGAGAGGAAACAGAGGGGAAACAGACGGGGAAAACAGAGAGGAAACAGAGAGGAAACAGAGGGGGGAAACAGAGAGGAAACAGATGGGGAAACAGTAGGAAACAGAGTGGAAACAGAGGTGGGAAACAGAGTGGAAACAGAGAGGAAACAGAGGGGGAAAACAGTAGGAAACAGAGGGGGGAAACAGGGAGGAAACAGAGGGGGAAAACAGAGAGGAAACAAAGAGGAAACAGAGGGGGGGACAGAGGGGGGAAACAGAGGGGGAAAACAGTAGGAAACAGAGAGGAAACAGAGGGGGGAAACAGAGAGGAAACAGAGTGGGGGAAACAGAGAGGAAACAGGGGGGGAAAACAGTAGGAAACAGAGAAGAAACAGAGAGGAAACAGAGGGGGGAAACAGAGGAGGGAAACAGAGAAGAAACAGAGGGGGGAAACAGAAGGGGGGAAACAGATAGGAAACAGAGTGGGAAAACAGAGAGGAAACAGAGGGGGAAAACAGTAGGAAACAGAGAGGAAACAGAGGGGGGGAAACAGAGGAGGGAAACAGAGGAGAAACAGAGGGGGAGACAGAGGGGGGAAACAGAGGGGGGAAACAGAGAGGGGAAACACAGGGAGGAAACAGATGGGGAAAACAGAGTAGAAACAGAGAAAACAGAGGGGGGGAAACAGAGTAGTTGTTTTTTAACGTCATTCTAACTCACACGACTGGACAGGACAAGCCGTACAAGACAACTCACAAAGCAGAGTAGAGTACAACCAACATCCACCAGCCACTGCATTCTAGGAGTAAAATTAAAGTAGGAGTTATGGGAGGCAGATCCCAGATTTTAGAATGCCTGCCCCCAGGGCAGAAAACTTCAGTCAAAACCCCTACATCACGTGTTAACTGGTTGGTGATAATACATACTGGTCAGCCATGCATCCTCCATTAAAATATGGATGGAGAAGATAATGGACTGTCATCTACCTGTCCTCCTGGAGGTGTTAAGTATAAGTAGATTTGTGTTTGTGTGTGCGTCCATGTCCGTGCATGTGTTCCTTGTGTGTGTGAGAGAGAATATGAATGGGAATAACATGTGGAACCATCTATCCAGGGGTTATAAGGTTGTTAAAGGGAAAGGGAGATACCTAGTCAGTTGTACAACTGAATGCATTCAACTGAAATGTGTCTTCTGCATATAACCCAACCCCTCTGAATCAGAGAGGTGTGGGGGGCTGCCTTAATCGACGTCCACGGGTCCCCGGGAGCAGTTGTTGTGGGGGTTAACTGACTTGCTCAAGGGAGATCGGCAGATTTTGGAATGGTCCATCTCTCCCAGGGTCATAGGGGTGTAACTGGTCATGTAGAGAATACAAATGGGAATAACATGTGTAATCTCCATCTCTCCTAGGGTTATAGGGGTGTTATTGGTCATATAAATCAGTAGATCACAGACAGTTCCCATTTAAAATGGAGACAGACTGATTATCTTCGATGAAGACCACAGATCAAATGTTGACTTTAAGAAACCTTTACACTTCAGTCGACATTAATGCTTGATTTACACAAGTTTTACCAGTATAAAACAATTGAAGAGGCAGGTTTCTCAAGCCTCTGTGGATTTGCCTGATGTTTCGTCAGACAGATTATATGAAAGTAGAGACAGTGTTCCTTAGCCCTTTTCCTCAGGTCACATTGACCTGACAGTATGTGGAGTCAAGCAATCAAAAATAAATCAACCAATCAAAAAATCAATAAATCAATCAACCAACAATCAAACTTTATCATGCAAAGCATCGCAAAATCTGAGCACATGTTTTTGCTCAGATGACCACAGACACACACAGTAGTACAGCCAGCCGCCTTCTTCCATCTGTGGCAACCAATTACATGAGAGAAGAGACTCATGAGATTTCCAGGTGTAATTCATTGAGTTTGACCCCAACGTGCCTATGGTAACATACCATCAGATCTATCTTGTACCTACCTCAGATCCATTCATTATAGTCAGGGGGCCTGTTGGTGTACACTTATACTGTAAAGTATTAGCATCGCAGAATAGACTGGCATATCAGGGTCTTTCTATAAACTAGGGGTACCAGTGAGGATTTCCTACACTGGACAATTTGCTACAGCTGTTGATAAAACATTGATAATAATCTGTCAATTTTTTTCAGGTCACTAGATTAAGATTTAAGGAGGGATGGGATCATAGCTATATTCAATACAATTCGCAAGTTGATTTGTAACTCATGATATTTTAACCATTTATCAGTACTGTCATTTCATATTGATTTTTTAAATTCACCTTTATTTAACCAGGTAGGCCAGTTGAGAACAAGATCTCATTTACAACTGCAAAGCAGTGCAACACTGTCATGATCGTCGTAAGGAGCGGACCAAAATGCAGCGTGGTATGTGTTCATGATGATTTTTTAATTAAAGAAGCACTGAACACAAACTATACAAAACAATAAACGAATAACGACCGTGAAGCTATAATGAGAACTGTGCTGACACAAGCAACTTACATAGACAATTACCCACAAACAAACAGTGAAACCCAGGCTACCTAAGTATGATTCTCAATCAGAGACAACTAATGACACCTGGCTCTGATTGAAAACCATACCAGGCCGAAACATAGAAATCCCAAAATCATAGAAAAACAAACATAGACTGCCCACCCCAACTCACGCCCTGACCATACTAAATAACGACAAAACAAAGGAAATAAAGGTCAGAACGTGACAAACACAAACAACAACACAGAGTTACACATCGGATAAACAAACGTACAGTCAATAACACAATAGAAAAATCTGTATACAGTGTGTGCAAATGAAGTAAGGAGGTTAGGCAATAAATAGACCAATAGTGGAGAAGCATTTACAGTTTAGCAATTTACACTGGAGTGAAATACAGTGGGGCAAAAAAGTATTTAGTCAACCACCAATTGTGCAAGTGAGCTGAGATAAGGCGGGGCTTTACCAAGCAAAGATGACCTGGAGCCAGTGGGTTTGGCGATGAATATGTAGCGAGTACCAGCAACCGAGAGCATCCAGGTCACAGTGGTGGGTAGTATATGGTTAGACTGCATCCAATTTGCTGAGTAGAGTGTTGGAGGTTATTTTGTAAATGACATCGCCGAAGTCAAGGATCGGTAGGATAGTCAGTTTTACAAGGGTATGTTTGGCAGCATGAGTGAAGGAGGGTTTGTTGCGAAATAGGAAGCCGATTCTAGATTTAACTTTGGAGATGCTCAATGTGAGTCGAAGGAGAGTTTAGGTATTTATAGTTGTCCACATCATTGATGTATACAGTGTAAAGAACCCTGTGGCACCCCCATAGAGACTGCCAGAGGTCAGGACAACAGGCCCTCTGATTTGACACACTGAAGTCTATCTGAAAAGTAGTTAGTGAACCAGGCAAGGCAGTCATTAGAGAAACCAAGGCTGTTGAGTCTGCCGATAACAATACCGTGATTGACAGGTCGATGAAGACGGCTGCACAGTGCTGTCTTTTATCGATGGCGGTTATGATATGGTTTAGCACCTTGAGCTTAAACTAGCTGACAGTTAGCTAAACGTAGGTAGCTAAAATGAGCTGCTGGCTTACTTACACTGAGGTAACGTTAGTCTACACACCAAGCCATATCCTTGCATTTCTATTGGAATCGTGAGTTCAACGTTAAACAAGCACCAGACAAACTGAGACAGCCAGCTGAGTAACGTTAATTAACTGTTACATAGCAAGCTAGCTAACCTTAGCTACAATAAATACAGAAGTGGGTTGGCTTGAATGTTTATCCTATCTAAGATTTTGGTTGTTAACTTCCTATGGCTGCAGGGGCAGTATTGAGTAGCTTGGATGAAAAGGTGCCCATTGTAAACGGCCAGCTCCTCCGTCTCAGTTGCTAATATATGCATATTAGTAGTAGTATTGGATAGAAAACACTCTAAATTTTCCCAAACTGTCAAAATATTCTCTGTGAGTATAACAGAACTGATATTGCAGGCGAAACCCTGAGGAAATTGAAAACAGGAAGTGGTTTCTATTTTGAAAACTCCATGTTCCATAGCCTCCCTTTTGCTGGATTTAAAGGGATATGAACCAGATTCCTTTTCCTATCGCTTCCTCAGGGTGTCAACAGTCTTCAGACATAGTTTCAGGCTTTTTATTTTGAAAAATGAGCCAGAACGATAACATTGCGTCAAGTGGTCACATGAGTTTTGCTCGCGCAACAGAATTTGGATAGGTATTGCTTTTCCCTCTCCTACTGGGAAAGATGTTTGTGGTTGATATATTATCAATTATATATTTTAAAAACATGTTTCTGTGGACATTATGGAAACTATTTGGAATTTCTGTCTGCGTTGTCGTGACTGCTCTTTCCTGTGGATTTCTGAACATAACGCGACAAACAAACAGAGGTATTTTGGATATAAATATAAACTTTATGGAACAAGCGGAACATTTGTTGTGTAACTGGGAGTCTCGTGAGTGAAAACATCCGAAGATCATCAAAGGTAAACAATTATTTTTATTGCTTTTCTGATTTTCGTGACCAAGCTTCCTGATGCTAAATGTACATAATGTTATGCTATGCTATGGATAAATTTACACAAACGCTTGGATTGCTTTCGCTGAAAAGCATAATTTCAAAATCTGACACGACAGGTGGATTAACAAAAGGCTAAGCTGTGTTTTCCTATATTGCACTTGTGATTTCATGAATATAAATATTTATAGTAATATTTATTGTATGTTATTCAGCAGTTGTTGATGACACTTATCCCGATAGGGGGATTGCAGCCATAACAAGTTAACGTTAGATAATACAGTAATCTACTAACTTCTTAATTGAGAAATCCATCACCCTGTTGTGTTTACGCTTATTTCCCTACAGGGACCTAGCTAGCTAGATCATTATTTTCTTCAATCAAAACCCAGTCAATCGCACTGCAGTGTGGGATTGGGTCAGTCAGAGGCAAATCTGTTGCTAACACGTCACTAGCCTGTTCGGCCAGCCTTTTCCTGTAGTCAGTGATCTATCTTGCTCAAATCAGTATGTTGTTGAAGCACCTTCGGCAGCGATTACAGCCTTGAGTCTTTTTCAGTATGACGCTACAAGCTTGGCACAACAGTATTTGGGGAGTTTCTCCAATATTTCTTTGCAGATCCTCTCAAGCTCTGTCAGGTTGGATGGGAAGCGTCACTGCACAGCTATTTTCAGGTCTCTTCAGAGATGTTAGATTGGGTTCATGTCCGGGCTCTGGCTGGGCCACTCAAGGACATTCAGAAACTTCTGCATCATCTTGGCTGTGTGTTTAGGGTCATCGTTGTATTGTTGGAAGGTGAACCTTCACCCCAGTCTGAGTTTCTGAGCACTCCGGAGTAGGTTTTCATCAAGGATCTCTGCTTTGCTCCATTCATCTTTCCCTCAATCCAGACTAGACTCCCAGTCCCTACTGCTAAATAACATACCTACAGCATGATGCTGCCAGCACCATTCTTCACCGTAGGGATGGTGCTAGGTTTCCTCCAGACGTGACGCTTGGCATTCAGGACAAAGAGTTCAATCTTGGTTTCATCATACCAGAAAAGCTTGTTTCTTATGGTCTGGGAGTCCTTTAGGTGCCTTTTGGCAAACTCCAATCGAGCTGTCATGTGACTTTTACTGAGGAGTGGCTTCCATCTAGATGCTTGATTGGTGGAATGTTGCAGAGATGGGATAACATTTCAGAAGGACAACCATCTCCACAGAGGAACTCTGGACCTCAGTCAGAGTGACCATCGGGTTCTTGGTCACCTCCCTGACCAAGGCCATTCTCCCTTGATTGCTCAGTTCGGACAGGCGGCCAGCTCTAGGAAGAGTCTTGGTGGTTCCAAACTTCTTCCATTTAACTTTGGGCTAGGCGTGCCTCAAGCGACCCACCTCAACAACATCCGGTGAATTTATAGAGCGCCAAATTCAAATGACAGAAATCGTAATATTAAACGTTCATGAAAATACAAGTGTCATACATCATTTAAAAGATAAACTTCTTGTTAATCCAGCTGCGTTGTCAGATTTCAAAAAGGCTCTACAGCGAAAGCACACCATGCAATCATCTGAGGACAGCGCCCCGCATACAAAAGCATTAAAAACATTTTCCAACCAAGCAGATGCATCACAAAAGTCAGAAATCCGGATAAAATAAATCCCTTACCTTTGAATATCTTCATCTGGTTGCAATCACAGGGGTCTCTGTTTCATAACAAATTATCCTTTTGTTCAAATGAAGTTTATATCCCAAAAAAGTTTGTTTATTTGGCACGCTTCATTCAATAATCAAACGGTTTCCCCTCGTTCAAAATGCATACAAAATGAATCCCAAATGTTACCAATAAACTTGGTCCAAATATGTCAAACAACATTCCTAATCAATCCTCAGGTACCCTAATATGTAAATAAACGATAAAATTTAAGAAAATAGTATATTCAATAACGGAGATAAATAACCAAGTGCGCGCCCTCACCGGAGCACATCACAATCATTTTCCAACCAAGCAGATGCATCACGAAAGTCAGAAATAGCGATAAAATAAATCGCTTACCTTTGAAGGTCTTCATCTTTTTGTAATCCCAAATGTTCCAGTTACACAATGAATGGTTGTTTTGTTCGATAAAGTCCTTCTTTATATCCCAAAAATGTCAGTTTATTTGGCACGTTTGATTCAGAAATACACCTGTTCCAACTCGCCCAACATGCCTACAAAGGAATGTAAAAAGTAACCTGTTAACTTGGTCCAAACATTTCAAACAACGTTTGTAATCCAACCTCAGGTACCCTAATATGTAAATAATCTATCAAATTTAAGACGGAATAAACTGTTTCCAATACCGAAGAAAAACAAAGAGGGGAGCGCTCATTCACACGCACCAAAATGAGTCCTTCTGAATGACACTTAATATGAATATGAATTCTTCTTCATTTTTTAAAAATAAAACAATGAGCAATTTCTAAAGACTGTTGACATCTATTGGAAGCCATAGGAACTCAAATCTGGGTCCTAATAATTCGGCTTTCCCATAGAAAACCTTTGGAAAGTCGAATGACCCCCCCCCCAAAAACACCTGGATGGATTGTCCTCGGGGTTTCGCCTGCCAAATCAGTTCTGTTATACTCTCAGACATTATTGTAACTGTTTTAGAAACTTGAAAGTGTTTTCTATCCAATACTACCATGCATATGCATATCCTAGCTTCTCGGACTGAGTAACAGGCAGTTTACTTTGGGCACCTCAGTCATCCAAACTTCCGAATTCTGCCCCCTATCCCTACATTTTTTAAAGAATGATGGAGGCCACTGTGTTGTTGGGGACCTTCAATGCTGCAGAAATGTTTTGGTACCCTTCCCCAGACATAATCCTGTCTCGGAGCTCTATGGACAATTCCTTCAACCTCGTGGCTTGGTTTTTGCTCTGACAAGCACTGTTACGGATACAAGTATCCTGTGTGTGTATCCTGTGTGTGTGTTTCTTTTCTCTCCTTCTCCCCTCACAGGTGAAAATCATCACTCCCCAAACAGTCACCAATCAATCATCAATCAGAAGACACACCTCCTCCTGTTTCCTACCCTATCACAGTTCCTTTCCCTTGGTTTTAAAACCCTGTCAGTTGTTTGCTCTAGAGCTCAATCTCTCTGTGTTTCACTCTCTCGTTGTGTATTAACCTCTCTTTTGTTTGAGCACCTCCATAGCACTTTGTCATCCCCTGTGAGTATTGTTTTGGTTATGGTGTTTGTTTGTTGCTGGTGGGAAAAGGGGGAAACCAAGACAAGTCGCCCATGGGCATACACTACCCGTAGGTGAACTTTGTTAAATACACTAGTTAGAACTGGGCGGACCACCCACTGTATTTTTGGTTAGTTAGCTGTTGTTAAAGTAGGCTAGTCTAGCTTAGGGGTGTTTTTGAATATTTCTTGTTTCTTTCCTTGAGTCCAGCTCAGCCCCTTTTCCTGCTCCCCCCATTACCGTGTGTTTATTAATAAACCCTGAGTTTGATGGTAGATTTCAGTAGTCGTTGTTATTTCATTCTCACTTTTACTTTGTCACAATTATAATTTGCATGAGTAATGTTACGGGTCTCATTACCACCCCCCCCCCCCCCCCCCCCCCCTAGACTGTCGGGCCAAAAGGGATTCGTAACATGCACTGTCAACCGTGGGACCTTATATAGACAGGTGTGTACCAAATCATGTCCAATCAATAGAATTTACCACAGGTGGACTCCAAGTTGTTGAAACAGCTCAAGGATGATCAATGGAAACAGGATGCACCTTTGCTCAATTTTGAGTCTTTTAGCAAAGGGTCTGAAAACGTATGTAAATAGGGTATTTCTGTTTTTTCTTTGTCATAAATTTGCAAACTTCTAAAAACCTGTTTTTGCTTTGTCATTATGGGGTATTGTATGTACATTGAGGATTTATTTATGATTAATCCATTTTAGAATAAGGCTGTGTGGAAATGTGAAAAAGAATCTCTCGCTCTCTGTCTCGTTCAAGGCTTGGAGTTACCTTGCTGTTATCTGGAGGGCAGTGCTGTGTTGCGTGGTCTGTCACTCTCTAGATCGCTCCCCCCCTCTCTCTCTCAAGGCTGCTGTGATGTCATTGTTCAGTCAGTCAGGCTCAATACTAATTTTTCCGATGCCAGCTGAGTACACAATAGAGCCAATCAATGTCAGACTCATTGCCTGGCACACCTGACTGCACATCTGAATACTTCCAATCAATCCCTACCGACATAACCATCTTCTTTCCCTCTATTAAAACAATCTGTTCGTTTTGTTGAAGCATAATCTTCTGTGCCAAAAATCACAAAACGTTTGAGTGCTTTGTGGCAAATTCATAGCATATTATATAGCAGGTTTGTTAGATGAAACATAAGTCCAAAGACACTGTGGCCCTCCAGAGTTGACCACCACTGTCCTAGTTGAACCTTCTAAGATATAATGTGCAACCCTGTGTGCTATTCCCTACAAAGTACACTACTTTTGACCTTTAGGCCCGGGTGATAAGTATTCCACTGTTACATCCATTGCCTGTTTGCCTAAGGCTGATGCCACGGAGGTTCTTGTGCACATGTGCACACACATGGACACACACATACACTCAAGAAAATAGTGCCATACATGCCCTAAAACATATTCAGATGGCCTTCCTGTTATGATTTTTGTTGTCCTTAATCTTCTTTTTTTTTGCATTTCTGTTTTCCTTCGTCTTTGTCTTTTGTTCTTTTTGTTGGTTGTTGGCGCATTGAGGGAGATTGCATGTTTTAAAATTCAATTTTTTAAAAAGCGCAAACAACTCGCCAACAACCAACAAGGTACAACAAAAAGCATAATATATACAGTGGGGCAAAAAAAGTATTTAGTCAGCCACCAATTGTGCAAGTTCTCCCACTTAAAAAGATGAAAGGCCTGTAGTTTTCATCATAGGTACACTTCAATTATGACAGACAAAATGGAGAAGAAAAAAAAAACTGAAAATCACATTGTAGGATTTTTAATGAATTTATTTGCAAATTGTTGGAAAATAAGTATTTGGTCAAAAACAAGTTTCTCAATACTTTGTTATATACCCTTTGTAGGCAATGACAGAGGCCAAACGTTTTATGAAAGTCTTAACAAGGTTTTCACACTGTTGCTGGTATTTTGGCCCATTCCTCCATGCAGATCTCCTGTAGAGCAGTGATGTTTTGGGGCTGTTGCTGGGCAACACGGACTTTCAACTCCCTCCAAAGATTTTCTATGGGGTTGAGGTCTGGAGACTGGCTAGGCAACTCCAGGACCTTGAAATACTTCTTACGAAGCCACTCCTTCGTTGCCCGGGCAGTGTGTTTGGGATCATTGTCATGCTGAAAGACCCAGCCACGCTTCATCTTCAATGCCCTTGCTGATGGAAGGAGGTTTCCACTCAATCTCATGATACATGGCCCCATTCATTCTTTCCTTTACACGGATCAGTCGTCCTGGTCCCTTTGCAGAAAAACAGCCCCAAAGCATGACGTTTCCACGCCCATGCTTCACAGTAGGTATGATGTTCTTTGGATGCAACTCAGCATTCTTTGTCCTCCAAACACAACGAGTTGAGTTTTTACAAAGAAGTTATATTTTGGTTTCATCTGACCATATGACATCCTCCCAATCTTCTTCTGGATCATCCAAATGCTCTCTAGCAAACTTCAGATCATTTTGACGCCACGGGGTGAGATCTTGCGTGGAGCCCCAGATCGAGGGAGATTATCAGTGGTCTTGTATGTCTTCCATTTCCTAATAATTGCTCCCACAGTTGATTTCTTCAAACCAAGCTGCTTACCTCTTGCAGATTCAGTCTTCCCAGCCTGATGCAGGTCTACAATTTTGTTTCTGGTGTCCTTTGACAGCTCTTTGGTCTTGGCCATAGTGGAGTTTGGAGTGTGACTGTTTGAGGTTGTGGACAGGTGTCTTTTATACTGATAAGTTCAAACTGGTGCCATTAATACAGGTAACGAGTGGAGGGCAGAGGAGCCTCTTAAAGAAGAAGTTACAGGTCTGTGAGAGCCAGAAAGCTTGCTTGTTTGTAGGTGACCAAATACTTATTTTTCACCATAATCTGTAAATAAATTCATAAAAAATCCTACAATGTGATTTTCTGGATTTTTTTCTTTTCTTCATTTTGTCTGTCATAGTTGAAGTGTAACTATGATAAATTACAGGCCTCTCATCTTTTTAAGTGGGAGAACTTGCACAATTTGTAGCTGACTAAATACTTTTTTTACCCCACTGTATATATAAAAGATCACATTTTAAAATGGGGAACAAGGTAAAATGTCTGATACTAAATACTGTAGTATCTGTATTTTTATCCGTTCAGGTAAGTGAACGTTCTGGTACTGTGTGTTTCTGTCTGTAAGGATGTGATATAATGGTACTCCCTCCTCTCCACCAAGCTATCCCTCAGCTTCTCTGTACTCCCTCCTCTCCAGCAGGCTATCCCTCAGCTCCTCTGTACTCCCTCCTCTCCAGCAGGCTATCCCTCAGCTCCTCTGTACTCCCTCCTCTCCACCAGGCTATCCCTCAGCTCCTCTGTACTCCCTCCTCTCCACCAGGCTATCCCTCAGCTTCTCTGTACTCCCTCTCCACCAGGCTATCCCTCAGCTTCTCTGTACTCCCTCTCCACCAGGCTATCCCTCAGCTTCTCTGTACTCCCTCTCCACCAGGCTATCCCTCAGCTTCTCTGTACTCCCTCTCCACCAGGCTATCCCTCAGCTTCTCTGTACTCCCTCTCCACCAGGCTATCCCTCAGCTTCTCTGTACTCCCTCCTCTCCACCAGGCTATCCCTCAGCTTCTCTGTACTCCCTCCTCTCCACCAGGCTATCCCTCAGCTTCTCTGTACTCCATCCTCTCCAGCAGGCTATCCCTCAGCTTCTCTGTACTCCCTCTCCACCAGGCTATCCCCAGCTTCTCTGTACTCCCTCTCCACCAGGCTATCCCTCAGCTTCTCTGTACTCCCTCTCCACCAGGCTATCCCTCAGCTTCTCTGTACTCCCTCCTCTCCAGCAGGCTATCCCTCAGCTCCTCTGTACTCCATCCTCTCCAGCAGGCTATCCCTCAGCTTCTCTGTACTCCCTCCTCTCCAGCAGGCTATCCCTCAGCTTCTCTGTACTCCCTCCTCTCCACCAGGCTATCCCTCAGCTTCTCTGTACTCCCTCCTCTCCAGCAGGCTATCCCTCAGCTTCTCTGTACTCCCTCCTCTCCAGCAGGCTATCCCTCAGCTCCTCTGTAGAGGGACAATTAACAATACGACACCAGCCTCTGTCACCCTGTAGGGGGACGGTAAACAGTGTGACACCAGCCTCTGTCACCCAGCGGGACGACATAGCTAATGACTCTACCTGTCAATCACATCAGGATTCTGGAAATGTGTGAAATTACAGAAACTCTGAGATGCTCCACAGACTTTCTCACTCCTCTTGTCTCCATCTTTTGGCTTAAAACCCTAAACTTTCAACTCTGCCTAAAAATTGTAGTCCAGACTCTATCATCAAAATGTTTTATTTGATTCTGGTTTGTTTTGCTTTTTCGAGCACTTTGAGATTCTTTCAGTGAGGAAAAGTGCTATAGAATACATAATAATTGTTGTAGATGTCACATCCTCATTTACCCTGCCTACACTTTAGAAAACATTTTTACAGTCAATGTCTCACTAATGGTGATGTGTCCTACATGAATCCTCTGTACATGCAGTATGACCTTCTGGAATAACAAGTGTCATTTCAGGAGACATCCAATCACACTTCAAATAAATGGTAAGAAGACATGGATGAATCAATAGTCCTTTTCTCATCCCTGCCATGGTCTGTGCACCATCACTGCAAACACCAATTCAGTTCTCCCACTTTAGCCCATTCTCAGTCAGGAAGCAGTCCAGCATTTTGAATAGCTCTTCAGCTGTGGCTCTGTCTCTGACATATTTACAAAAAAGTAGATCCTCACACAGGGAGTTTGTCATGTCAAAACGAACATAAGTGAAACAGTCTGCTGTCAGTTGCTTCATCGAACTGTAAGGCAAATGTTTGTCTTTGAGTTTATCTACCAGCTGTTCTTTAAGACCATTAGCAATGTCATTTATACATCTGGAGACAGTGTCATTGGACAGAGGGATAGTTTTTATTTTTGCAACACTTGCGTCATCCAATATGACAGACCATGCCTAATGCTGCAGGCAGTATCAGCTCCTCTGCTATGGGGGTTTTTGCACTGAGCAATTTGGTACGCCACCTTATAGGATGCTAACAGTGCTGGTTTACTGAAGTAGCAATCACAAAGAGGGACAATTGTTGGCAATATTCGGCACATTTTCACTGAAACTCAGCGGCTTATCAGCGTGACTGGGGTGTAATATCTTTAAGTGACGCCTTAATTAATTTGGCTTCATGCTGTCCGCTGCCAACATTTTTAGACACAGTAAACATACCGGTCTTTCCTCGTCTCCCACCGTAGTCACAGTGAAGCCAAGCGCTTCGTCATACCTCCTCGTCTCCCACCGTAGTCACAGTGAAGCCAAGCGCTACATACACTTCATCATATCTCCTCGTCTCCCACCGTAGTCACAGTGAAGCCAAGCGCTACATATCCTTCGTCATATCTCCTCGTCTCCCACCGTAGTCACAGTGAAGCCAAGCGCTACATATCCTTCGTCATATCTCCTCGTCTCCCACCGTAGTCACAGTGAAGCCAAGCGCTTCATCATATCTCCTTGTCTCCCACCGTAGTCACAGTGAAGCCAAGCGCTACATATCCTTCGTCATATCTCCTCGTCTCCCACCGTAGTCACAGTGAAGCCAAGCGCTACATACACTTCATCATATCTCCTTGTCTCCCACCGTAGTCACAGTGAAGCCAAGCACTACATACGCTTCGTCATATCTCCCACCGTAGTCACAGTGAGGCCAAGCACTACATACGCTTCATCATATCTCCTCGTCTCCCACCGTAGTCACAGTGAAGCCAAGCGCTTCGTCATACCTCCTCGTCTCCCACCGTAGTCACAGTGAAGCCAAGCGCTACATACGCTTCGTCATATCTCCCACCGTAGTCACAGTGAGGCCAAGCGCTACATATGCTTCATCATATCTCCTCGTCTCCCACCGTAGTCACAGTGAAGCCAAGCGCTACATACGCTTCGTCATATCTCCTCGTCCCCCACTGTAGTCACAGTGAAGCCAAGCGCTACATACGCTTCGTCATACCTCCTCGTCTCCCATCGTAGTCACAGTGAAGCCAAGCTCTACATACGCTTCGTCATACCTCCTCGTCCCCCACCGTAGTCACAGTGAAGCCAAGCGCTACATACGCTTCGTCATACCTCCTCGTCTCCCACCGTAGTCACAGTGAAGCCAAGCGCTACATACGCTTCGTCATACCTCCTCGTCTCCCACCGTAGTCACAGTGAAGCCAAGCGCTACATATGCTTCGTCATACCTCCTCGTCTCCCACCGTAGTCACAGTGAAGCCAAGCGCTTCGTCATATCTCCTCGTCTCCCACCGTAGTCACAGTGAAGCCAAGCGCTACATACGCTTCATCATATCTCCTCATCCCCCACCGTAGTCACAGTGAAGCCAAGCGCTTCGTCATATCTCCTCGTCTCCCACCGTAGTCACAGTGAAGCCAAGCGCTACATACGCTTCGTCATACCTCCTCGTCTCCCACCGTAGTCACAGTGAAGCCAAGCGCTTCATCATATCTCCTTGTCTCCCACCGTAGTCACAGTGAAGCCAAGCGCTACATACGCTTTGTCATATCTCCCACCGTAGTCACAGTGAAGCCAAGCGCTACATATGCTTCATCATATTTCCTCGTCTCCCACCGTAGTGCAGGGTCACACACGCCCCCCCCCCTGGCATCGCGCCCCACTATTTTGAGAAGGACTGCGCAAAAGGGAATGGTACGCCATGAAGCTAAAGCTGTATTCATCTTCTCCAGTACATGATGTGATGTAGGGCCTTGGACAGTATGGATGTCCAAGACTGTAGTAGACTGGACAGTATGGATGTCCAAGACTGTAGTAGACTGGACAGTATGGATGTCCAAGACTGTAGTAGACTGGACAGTATGGATGTCCAAGACTGTAGTAGACTGGACAGTATGGATGAACTGTGGCAATATATCAGACTATGACATCTCTGAGATAATATGGCAGGTGCAGGCATGTCTAACACACTTCAGGAAAGGGAATGTTTCTTAATAAATGTAATGTATTTCAGATGACTCAACCTTTCTTCATAGAAAAGAGATTTGAACAACACCATTGAAGTCAGAAGTGTTCACCTTAGCCAAATATATTTAAACTCAGTTTTTCACAATTCCTGACATTTAATCCAAGTACAAATTCCCTGCCTTAGGTCAGTTAGGATCACCACTTTTTATTTTAAGAATGTGAAATGTCAGAATAATAGATTTATTTCAGCTTTCATTTCTTTCATCACAATCCCAGTGGGTCAGAGGTTTACATACACTCAATTAATATTTGGTACAATTGCCTTTAAATTGTTTAACTTGAGTTAAACGTTTCGGGTAGCCTTCCACAAGCTTCCCACAATAAGTTGGGTGAATTTTGTCCCATTCCTCCTGGCAGAGCTGGTGTAACTGAGTCAGGTTTTGTCGGCCTCCTTGCTCACACACGCTTTTTCAGTTCTGCTCACAAATGTTAGAATTGAGGTCAGGGCTTTGTGCTGGCCATTCCAATACCTTGACTTTGTTGTCCTTAAGCCATTTTGCCACAACTTTGGAAGTAAGCTTGGGGTCATTGTTCATTTGGAAGACCCATTTGCGACAAAGCTTTAACTTTAACTGGTGTCTTGCGATGTTGCTTCAATACATCCACATAATTTTCCTCCCTCATGATGCTATCTATTTTGTGAAGTGCACCAGTCCCTCCTGCAGTAAAGCACCCCGACAACATGATGCTGCCACCCCCCTGCTTCACAGTTGGGATGGTGTTCTTCGGCTTGCAATACTCCCCCTTTTTCTTCCAAACATAACGATGGTCATTAAGACCAAGCAGTTCTATTTTGTTTCATCAGACTAGAGGACATTTCTCCAAAAATTACGATCTTTGTCCCCATGTGCTTTTGCAAACTGTAGTCTGCTTTTTTTATGGTGGTTTTGGAGCAGTGGCTTCTTCCTTGCTGAGTGGCCTTTCAGGTTATGTCATATGGGACTCGTTTTACTGTGAATTTAGATACGTTTGTACCTGTTTCCTCCAGCATCTTCACAAGGTCCTTTTCTGTTGTTCTGGGATTGATTTGCACTTTTCGCACCAAAGTACGTTCATCTTTAGGAGACAGAACGCCTCTCCTTCTGAGCGGTATGGCGGCTGCTGGTCCCATGGTGATTATACTTGCGTACTATTGTTTGTACAAATGAACGTGGTACCTTCAGTCGTTTGGAAGTTGCTCCCAAGGATGAACCAGACTTGTGGAGATCTACATTTTTTTTCCATTTAGTTCCTGGCTGATTTCCTTTGATTGAACCATTATGTCAAACAAAGAGGCATTGAGTTTGAAAGTAGGCCTTGAAATACATCCACAGGTACACCTCCAATTGACTCTTAATTGAAATTATTTCAATTAGCCTATCAGAAGCTTATATGACAATTTTCTGGAATTTGCCAAGCTGTTTAAAGGCACAGTTAATTTAGTGTATGTAAATTTCTGACCCATTGAAGTTGTGATACATTGAATTATAAGTGACATAATCTGTCTGTAATCAACTTGCCAAAACAATAGTTTATTAACCTCTCTAGGGTATGTGGGACGCTAGCGTCCCACCTGGCCAACATCCAGTGAGATTGCAGAGCGCCACATACAGAAATAGTCATTATAAAAATTCAGAAAACAAAACATATTTTACATAGGTTTAAAGATGAACTTCTTGTGAATCCAACAACGGTGTCAGATTTAAAAAAATGCTTTACGGTGAAAGCATACCTTACGATTATTTGAGAATATAGCCCAGCAGACAAATCATTACAAACAGTAACCAGCCAAGTAGAAAAGTTACACAAGTAAGAAACCTTTGATGTTCTTCATATGGTTGCTCTCAGAACACATTAATTTACTCAATAAATCTTCCTTTTGTTTGATAAAGTCTCTTTATATCCAAAAACCTCTGTGCGTTTTCTTCAGTATTCCACAGGCTCAAACGCAGTCAACAGGCAGACAAAAAAATGCTAATTGTATCCGTAAAGTTCATAGAAACATGTCAAACGATGTTTATATTCAATCCTCAGGTTGTTTTTAGCCTAAATGATCTATAATATTTCAACCGGACAATAACGTCGTCAATATAAATGGTAAACAAGAAAGGCACTCTCTCGGTGTCACACCCTGGTCTTAGTATTTTGTGTTTTCTTTCTTTATTTGGTCAGGCCAGGGTGTGACATGGGTTTATTTTGTGGTGTGTTTTTGTATTGGGGTTTTAGTAGGTATTGGTATTGTGGCTGAGTAGGGTTGTCTAGCATAGTCTATGGCTGCCTGAGGCGGTTCTCAATCAGTCAGGTGATTATCATTGTCTCTGATTGGGAACCATATTTAGGTAGCCTGGGTTTCACTGTGTGTTTGTGGGGGATTGTTCCTGTCTTTGTTGTCACAAGATAGGCTGTATAGGTTTTCACAGTCCGTTTGTTGTTTTGTAGATTTAGTTATTTCATGTATCGTTCATCTTCCATTAAAGAACATGAGTAACCACCACGCTGCATTTTGGTCCGACTCTCCTTCAACGGAAGAAAGCCGTTACACTCGATGGCGCATGAATAAGCTCTGTGACATGTCAGGGTCCACTCATTCAGACTGGTCTTACTCCCTCATTTATCAGAATACATGGCTGAAACCATTTCTAAAGACTGACATCTTCACATGGTCTCTCCTATTATTGCTATGCGGATGACACTCAACTACTTTTCTCTTCTGACTCCCAGGTGGCAGATATCTTAGCTTGGATGTCGGCCCACCACTTTAAGCTCAAACTCGACAAGATGGAGCCTCTCTGCTTCCCAGGGAAGGCCTGCCTGCTGCAAGACCTCTCCATCACGGTTGACAACTCCATGGTGTCCCCCTCCCAGAGTGCAAAGAACCTTGTCGTAACCCTGGACAATACCCTGTGTTTCTCTGCAAACATTAAAGCAGTGCATCTCTCCTGCAGGTTCATGCTCTGCAACATTCGTAGAGTACAACCCTATCTCACACAGGAAGCGGCGCAGGTCCTAACCGGGCACTTGCACTAACTGCAAGTCTCTGGATAAGTGTCTAGTAAATTACAAAAATGTTAATTGTAATTATACCCCCAACTGCATCTGGAATCCAGAGCCCGCTTCACTATCTGGCCACTGGAGTACAGAACTAATTCAACAATCATGAGCTTCAGCCTCTCAGAAGGACCACAAGGCCACATACTAAAAGCTTTTCAACTCCACATAACTTCACATCCACAACTCACAAGATCATGGAACACAAGCCTTATTTGAACATGTTTACTAAGAATCCTAATTCAAGCCAGGTCTAAATAAGGACACTGAAATGTCTCATACCCGAATAGCTTGAAGTTTATTTGATACCTTCACATACTCAGACTGTAAAGTGAAGAATATTTGCTCAAACATCCCTAAGCTACTGCCACCATCTAGTGGTGAAATATAAGTGTTGCAGGTGCTCTGTCACAACTGCCGGCAGCAGTCTTGGGGAACCTATGTCAGAGACGGAAGCAAAAGAGAGGCATTTAATTGGTTCCTTTTGTCTGGAACATATATAGTCAATAAACTAAGACGACCAGACCCAGTTTCTATCGCATTGGTGCCTATGTTAAAACCACCCCTTAAGTCAGTGGTGCGCAACTCTAGTCCTCGAAGGCCTGATTGGTGTCACACTGTTTCTCCATCCCTAGCAAACACAGCTGATTAATCACATTGCGTTCTGAACTGAACATCATGATTAGGTGATTATTGGAGTCAGGTGTGTTAGATTGGGCTGGGGAAAAAATGTGGCACTAATCATGCCCTCGAGGGCTGGAATTGCCCACTCCTGCCTGAAGCGGACAGGAAATGTGATGCATTTTTTTTAATGGTAAACAGCCTTTACTGGATATCTTAATTTATCCATCTTTGGATTGTGTGATCTGGGGCCACGGTGACATAAAATACACACAATCACAGGTCTGTAGTTTTAATAGCCGTTAAGGGGAAGTGGAATTAGAAGATGTGGGTCTCTTCTTCTTTTTTTAACACTAGTTACTTCCTGTCAGACAGGGATTAGACTGACTGGGACGGGAGTAATAGTTTCACTGTTGCACACGTTTATCCCCAAGACTTTCACTCCTACTCTCATTTCCACTTTTTTTACTCACACAGTAATGCTTTGTGACATTCACTTACCTGCCCTTCATCTCCTTTCCTCTAATCCACATGCTCTTCCCATGAGCATTAGTAAGGTCGGGCACTGATGTTGGGCAATTAGGCCTGGCTCGCAGTTGGCATTCCAAATTATCCCAAAGGTGCTCGATGGGGTTGAGGTTAGGGCTCTGCGCAGGCCAGTCAAGTTCTTCTACACCGATCTCGACAAACCATTTCTGTATGGACTTCGCTTTGTGCAAGGGGGCATTGTCATTCTGAAACAGGAAGGGGCCTTCACCAAACTGTTGCCACAAAGTTGGAAACATACATTCTTGATGATTCTAATTGTATGCTGTGGCGTTAAGATTTCCCTTCACTGGAACTAATGGGCCTACCCCGAACGATAGAAAATAGCCCCAGACCATTATTCCTCCTCCACCAAAATGTACAGCTGAGACTATGCAATGGGGCAGGTAGCATTCTCCTGGCTTCTGTCAACCCCAGATTAGTCTACTACTCCAGCCGACGCTTGGCATTGCGCATGGTGATCTTAGGCTTGTGTGCAACTGCTCGGCCATGGAAACCCACTTCTTGAAGCTTCCGGCGAACATTTCTTGTGCTGACGTTGCTTCCAGAGGCAGTTTGGAACTCGGTAGTGAGTGTTGCAACTGAGGACAGAAGATTTTTACATGCTACGCGCTTCAGCACTCAGTGGTGCCATTCTGTGAGCTTGTGTGGCCTACCACTTACAGTTGAGCTGAGCAGTTCTAGCAGGGCAGAAATTTGACGAAGTGACTTGTTGGAAGGTGGAGCTAATGTGATGGTGCCACATTGAAAGTAATTGAGCTCTTCAGTAAGGCCATTCTACCGCCAATGTTTGTCTATGGAGATTACATGGCTGTGTGCTCTATTTTATACACCTGTCTGCAATGGGTGGGGCTGAAATAGACAAATCTATTAATTTGAAGGGGTGTCCACATACTTTTGTGTATATATAGTGTGTCTTTCCAGCTGAACCTGAACTGTGTGTCACAGCTGTGCAGGTGGTCAAACCTGGAACGCCTGAATACAGAGAGGAAGGAGCCTCAGCCTCGCAACGCTGCCACACGCAAAGGACAGACAGAGGACCGAGACACACATAGGGATGCAAATGACACAGTGACAAAGCTGTGCAATGGGCCTCTATTGTCCTCCTAGTGCCTCATGACTACAATCTGAGAATGAGGCAGTGTTCAACTAATGAGCAGGTTACGTGGAGGAAGGCTTTGTTGGCTAAGTGGTACGGTACACACAGGTAGGTAGGGAGGTCACCAGGATGAGCTCTGGGTGATCTATAGGGCCCAAGGGTCATGAACTGGCCATGGCATTTAAACTAAATAGGGAGGGAGGGAGAGATGGAGGTGTGAAAGACTGAGACAGACAGTGAGAGTGAGATTCTGGGGAAAACCTATGATAAAATGTTTCATCTCGGGAAGAGACCGCTTTGAAAATGTTAATCTTGTTTTAGTGTCATAAATAATCCTTGGTTCCTGCCTGTGCTTGGTGAAGACATGAGGGGTTGCAACATGACCCCCTCCTTAGGATCATCTGGCAGAACGCCCAGAATATGTCCTATAAGTTTAGATAGGATACGATGCCAGACACATGTCAGAACCAACCCTATGAACCTATGTAACGTTTCTGGAGCCAGTTGACACTGCATTCGGGAAGTATTCAGACCCCTGGACTTTTTCCATGTTTTGTTACATTACAGCCTTTTTCTAAAATTGATTCATTTGTTTTTTTTCCCCCTCATCAATATACACACATCATAGCACTCAGACGGCACTTGTGAAGGTGGTAAATTACATTTTAATGGCATCGGACCGAGGCTCTGCATCTGTCCTCGTGCTCTTAGCCCTTAGTGCTGCTTTTGATACCATCGATCACCACATTCTTTTGGAGAGATTGGAAACCCAAATTGGTCTACACAGACAAGTTCTGGCCTGGTTTAGATCTTATCTGTCTGAAAGATATCAGTTTGTCTCTGTGAATGGTTTGTCCTCTGACAAATCAACTGTAAATTTCGGTGTTCCTCAAGGTTCCGTTTTGGGACCACTATTGTCTTCACTATATATTTTACCTCTTGGGGATGTTATTCGAAAACATAATGTTAACTTTCACTGCTATGCGGATGACACACAGCTGTACATTTCAATGAAACATGGTGAAGCCCCAAAATTGCCCTTGCTAGAAGCATGTGTTTCAGACATAAGGAAGTGGATGGCTGCAAACTTTCTACTTTTAAACTCGGACAAAACAGATGCTTGTTCTAGTTCCCAAGAAACAAAGATATCTTCTGTTGAATCTGACAATTCATCTTAATGGTTGTACAGTCGTCTCAAATAAAACTGTGAAGGACCTCGGTGTTTCTCTGGACCCTGATCTCTCTTTTGAAGAACATATCAAGACCATTTCAAGGACGGCTTTTTTCCATCTACGTAACATTGCAAAAATCAGAAACTTTCTGTCCAAAAATGATGCAGAAAAATTTATCTGTGCTTTTGTCACTTCTAGGTTAGACTACTGCAATGCTCTACTTTCCGGCTACCCGGATAAAGCACTAAATAAACTTCAGTTAGTGCTAAATACTGCTGCTAGAATCCTGACTAGAACCAAAAAATTTGATCATGTTACTCCAGTGCTAGCCTCTCTACACTGGCTTCCTGTCAAAGCAAGGGCTGATTTCAAGGTTTTACTGCTAACCTACAAAGCATTACATGGGCTTGCTCCTACCTATCTCTCTGATTTGGTCCTGCCGTACATACCTACACGTACGCTACGGTTACAAGGCGCAGGCCTCCTAATTGTCCCTAGAATTTCTAAGCAAACAGCTGGAGGCAGGGCTTTCTCCTATAGAGCTCCATTTTTATCGACCGGTCTGCCTACCCATGTCAGAGACGTAAACTCGGTCTCAACCTTTAAGTCTTTACTGAAGACTCATCTCTTCAGTGGGTCATATGATTGAGTGTAGTCTGGCCCAGGAGTGGGAAGGTGAACGGAAAGGCTCTAAAGCAATGAACCGCCCTTGCTGTCTCTGGCCTGGCCGGTTTCCCTCTTTCCACTGGGATTCTCTGCCTCTAACCCTATTACAGGGGCTGAGTCACTGGCTTACTGGGGCTCTCTAATGCCGTCCCTGGAAGGGGTGCGTCACCTGAGTGGGTTGATTCACTGATGTGGTCATCCTGTCTGGGTTGGCGCCCCCCCTTGGGTTGTGCCATGGCTGAGATCTTTGTGGGCTATACTCAGCCTTGTCTCAGGATGGTAAGTTGGTGGTTGAAGATATCCCTCTAGTGGTGTGGGGGCTGTGCTTTGGCAAAGTGGGTGGGGTTATATCCTTCCTGTTTGCCCCTGTCCGGGGGTGTCCTCGGATGGGGCCACAGTGTCTCCTGACCCCTCCTGTCTCAGCCTCCAGTATTTATGCTGCAGTAGTTTGTGTCGGGGGGCTAGGGTCAGTTTGTTATATCTGGATTACTTCTCCTGTCCTATTCGGTGTCCTGTGTGAATCTAAGTGTGCGTTCTCTAATTCTCTCCTTCTCTCTTTCTTTCTTTCTCTCTCTCGGAGGACCTGAGCCCTAGGACCATGCCCCAGGACTACCTGACATGATGACTCCTTGATGTCCCCAGTCCACCTGACCATGCTGCTAATTCAGTTTCAACTATTCTGCCTTATTATTATTCGACCATGCTGGTCATTTATGAACATTTGAACATCTTGGCCATGTTCTGTTATCTCCACCCGGCACAGCCAGAAGAGGACTGGCCACCCCACATAGCCAGGTTCCTCTCTAGGTTTCTTCCTAGGTTTTGGCCTTTCTAGGGAGTTTTTCCGAGCCACTGTGCTTCTACACCTGCATTGCTTGCTGTTTGGGGTTTTAGGCTGGGTTTCTGTACAGCACTTTGAGATATCAGCTGATGTACGGGCTATATAAATACATTTGATTTGATGTGATTTGACAATACCCCATAATGACAAAGCAAAAGCAGGTTTTAGAAATGTTTGCAAATTTTTTTTTTTCATACATTTGCAAACATTTCTTAAAACTTGTTTTCACTTTGTCATTATAGGTTATTGTGTGTAGATTGCTGGGGATTTTGTTTTATATATATATATACATACATTTTAGAATAAGGCTGTAATGTAACAAAAATGTGGAAAAAGTTAAGGGGACTGAATACTTTCCGAATGCACTCTATAAGAGATATAACAGGACTGCCCCTTGAAAGCTCCTGACAGACGTTCACTATGGTGCATCAAGCTGTCGATCCTCCAATGGGCAAAGATAGATACTTGCATTACATCATAATAGTTGTTATTTTTGCTCTGTCTGATGAAAGTGTGGATGATGTCATACCTCTGTGTCAGGCAGCACACTTCATTCTGAGTGGGTGTGTATGTGAAGGGCCAGAGAGTCTGACAAGAGTGGTATCGGAGTGAAAGGTTAGTGAGACTACAGCTTCTTAGAAGCTACTTTGTTTTTGTCTGCCCAGAGTCATCCAGAAATACCTGGCCACAACATAGTCAGAGGCACAAAGGAGTTATAGGAACCTGAAAGAGACTCGTGGTAGCAATAAACCTCAAAGGATCACTCAACGAGAGTCCTGGAACTGAAAGGGAAATATTTTGAGGATTAGGAGTAGATTCAGCTGCATAGCATGGTACTGTAACCTGGTCATTTCTTTGGCAGTGGTGGCTAACCAGTTTCAATGGCTCATGTAGGTATAGCTGTTGCGTTTCGTCAGACACACACACATTCACACACTTACTTGCATGCACATACACACACACACACACACACACACCTCTGCCAGTTATCGACAAGAAGCACAGTACTTCCTAAACAACTTCACTCCCAATTATATTCTCCTCTTTCTCCCTCTCTCCATCTCTCCCTATCTCTCAGTCAGTGTGGTAGCTGTGTCAGTCGGGTGGTGTGTGTGACCCTTGCATTGGTCACACCTCTCTCCTGTCTGGGGATGCTGACTCTCCTCATCTGCAACCTGGGATCAAAACACAGCCAACTTTATTTAAAACATATCAATATGTTCTTCTAAAACAAGTAGAAAGCCATGAAAGGAAATACATTTTGAATGAAGAAAAGTGTTCATAAATAAGTTACAAGCAAAATCATGACATACAAACTTCAGAAAGTATTAAAGAGAGATAGACTAATCAGACTAAATCCTTACTTCTGCATCTTCTTGGGCTCTTCCTGCATGTCCATACAGGCGATCGGTGGCAGCCTGTCATTCAGGGCAGGTGGGGTAGGGCCGAACCTGTTTTGAGCACCATACTTTTTTTGTTATTTTGGCATTAATATGTGTCACAGATCAGTTTGCAAACAATGTAAAAAATAAAGTAAATAAAAAAAATAAAGTAATTGAGTTAAAAAAGCTGCATACAAACATGGTCTCCTTTTTTCTTTTTTTGAGTAAGGTAGCTCCAAAATGCAGGTGTTTCAGCCTAGCTCAGTGTTTTCTGTGGTGGGGCTAGCCATTGGCTCAGTTTTCTGTCAGGATTGGCTCAGTTTTCCGTCACTCATGGGACAGTACGTCATCCCCAATTCCAAGGTCAGAGCTCGAAAATGTTTGACCCTTGGGTTCTACCATAGAGTTATATTAGAAGTGCCCATCCAAGAAGGCTCAAGGTCATTGGCCACGGATTGAATGACACCAAATCACCTCATATCTACAGTAGCTTTGATTGGACTGATCATGTCAACATCTTACTTTCAAAGTCTTAGCTAGCAGTCATCATCAGTTGACATCAAGTCGACAATCTACTGGCAAATCCTTTTCAGTCCCTGTCATATGAAGAGAAATAATGAAGAGAAATTATAGATAAAACATATTAGTGCTCATTGGTCCATTGCACATAGAGATTTACACAACAAGTTTTAAATTCAACAATGAGTGGTTTGGAAGGAATCAGTAGCTAACTGCAAGCATTGCAAAGAAACCAATGATGTTGGCCTGCTATGCAATGCAGTGGCTGTGTTTTTTTTTTATCCAGAGATTACCAGACTTTGATGACTAGGTCTGATGACCAAATGTTCCAACTCAGTACCGCTGCGCCACCTTCACAAGGTGAGTCCAAGAATGTCTTGTATGCTGCTGCATAAATGATGTAATATGTAGCTAATATAGTAATGCTAAGTGTATGTTGTTTAGTAAGCTGCTAGTAGCCGATGTGTCTCACCCCAATAATTTGGTCTCGTTTCACCAACGCGGTATTGTAAATACATCGTTCATGGTGTGCTTGTTAGACTACTTTTTGTACAGCTTTGACAGTGCTACTGATAGAGTGGTGGCGCTTGGCTTGCACGTGCAAATTCAGAACACACAACATTCTATAATATAATTGTGTTATTTGACGCACACACACTCATGCACACACACACACACACACACACACACACACACACACACACACACACACACACACACTCACGTGATGCATTCACACACATGAAGATAAGACACACCGTGTCAGAAGGTTCTGTAACGTACGTTACCCTGTGCATGTCTCATTACTGTTCCAGCTATGATTTATTACATTTCTATGAAACTGGTTTCTGGTAAATTTTGAATCATGGCAGTGAAAAGCCTTTTGTTGTCTCTGTAAACATGACTGCAATGTTTTCATGAGGTGAAAAATGAATTAGGAAGTGGGTTGTGTTCAAGGGGTTTTCATCTCTTTGTCAAACAGCCAGATATGAGAAGTGGTTTTCTCATGATAGACAAGATTAACAGATAATGGCCTTCAGTTTGACCGCATGGTTCTGATATACAAGCTCTATTCTCCTGACCGCATGGTTCTGATGTACAAGCTCTCTCACACAGAGAGAGAGAGAGAGAGAGAGAGAGAGAGAGAGAGAGAGAGAGAGAGAGGGAGAGAGGGAGAGAGGGAGAGAGAGAGAGAGAGAGAGAGAGAGAGAGAGAGAGGGAGAGAGGGAGAGAGGGAGAGAGAGAGGGAGAGAGGGAAAGAGGGAGAGAGGGAAAGAGAGAGGGAAAGACTAACTCAGCATGTAGAATTGAGCCGATCTTTCCCCTGGCGTTCCAGTCTAGCAGGTCAAAGGTCATCATGATCTCCTGTCACATGGTGTCACATGGTGCATGAAGTGGTAGAACTGGATGTCTGCAAGAAGCAGAGACATGGGAAAATAGACTACTGATGTCTATGAATACACTGACAAACCTATCTACCTTTTCACCAATGCTGTTTTGTCATGTTACTGCCTCCACATTACCCACACACTTCTAAGTACACGAATGAACTCAGGAATACTTCGACATAAATCCACAATCGACCATTCAAAGTGTTCCTGTTGTGGACATCCAGTAGTCTGAAGTAAATCCGACGGTATTTAGGCGTTGCGCAGGGAGAGACGATGGTAGACACTGTCAAAGTCCAGATCATTTACAGTTGTTTCCAATTGCTAACATGCGTTGGTCAAAACTGAAGTCACGTTGTCAAAACTCTTCACACAGTCAGCGAAACAGTGTGTGTGAACCAAACTGTGAATCATTTTTCATTGCTTTCACACAAAATGCATTCAATGACCACATTCTCCAAAATCCATAAACTCTTTTCTCATTCATACTCCACCACCTGCTAAATTATATTTTTGCAGCACGTTTTCAAATGCTAACACACTGTTTCTAAAACTGTTAAACACATTCAAAACAGAATGATGGCAAGTGTTGTGCATTTCTGCAGTAACCAGATTGGAACAAAAAGAAATCTCAGCAGAATATTGAATCATTCTAAACACAGCTGAAAGCCGACCCAAGTGTCCTGTTTTTAGTCTCATTACCAAACAGACAAAAAAGGATACATGTTGATGAGAACTAGAACCCTCACAGTACTGTACAGTATGAGTGATTATACTATACATGTTGATGAGAACTAGAACCCTCACAGTACTGTACAGTATGAGTGATTATACTATACATGTTGATAAGAACTAGAACCCTCACAGTACTGTACAGTATGAGTGATTATACTATACATGTTGATGAGAACTAGAACCCTCACAGTACTGTACAGTATGAGTGATTATACTATACATGTTGATGAGAACTAGAACCCTCACAGTACTGTACAGTATGAGTGATTATACTATACATGTTGATGAGAACTAGAACCCTCACAGTACTGTACAGTATGAGTGATTATACTATACATGTTGATGAGAACTAGAACCCTCACAGTACTGTACAGTATGAGTGATTATACTATACATGTTGATGAGAACTAGAACCCTCACAGTACTGTACAGTATGAGTGATTATACTATACATGTTGATGAGAACTAGAACCCTCACAGTACTGTACAGTATGAGTGATTATACTATACATGTTGATGAGAACTAGAACCCTCACAGTACTGTACAGTATGAGTGATTATACTATACATGTTGATGAGAACTAGAACCCTCACAGTACTGCACAGTATGAGTGATTATACTATACATGTTGATGAGAACTATAACCCTCACAGTACTGCACAGTATAAGTGATTATACTATACATGTTGATGAGAACTATAACCCTCACAGTACTGTACAGTATGAGTGATTATACTATACATGTTGATGAGAACTAGAACCCTCACAGTACTGTACAGTATGAGTGATTATACTATACATGTTGATGAGAACTAGAACCCTCACAGTACTGTACAGTATGAGTGATTATACTATACATGTTGATGAGAACTATAACCCTCACAGTACTGTACAGTATGAGTGATTATACTATACATGTTGATGAGAACTATAACCCTCACAGTACTGTACAGTATGAGTGATTATACTATACATGTTGATGAGAACTAGAACCCTCACAGTACTGTACAGTATGAGTGATTATACTATACATGTTGATGAGAACTATAACCCTCACAGTACTGTACAGTGTGAGTGATTATACTGTACATGTTGATGAGAACTATAACCCTCACAGTACTGTACAGTATGAGTGATTATACTATACATGTTGATGAGAACTATAACCCTCACAGTACTGTACAGTAAGAGTGATTATACTATACATGTTGATGAGAACTATAACCCTCACAGTACTGTACGGTATGAGTGTTATACTATACATGTTGTTGAGAACTAGAACCCTCACAGTACTGTACAGTATGAGTGATTATACTATACATGTTGATGAGAACTATAACCCTCACAGTACTGTACAGTATGAGTGATTATACTATACATGTTGATGAGAACTAGAACCCTCACAGTACTGTACAGTATGAGTGATTATACTATACATGTTGATGAGAACTAGAACCCTCACAGTACTGTACAGTATGAGTGATTATACTATACATGTTGATGAGAACTAGAACCCTCACAGTACTGTACAGTGTGAGTGATTATACTATACATGTTGATGAGAACTAGAACCCTCACAGTACTGTACAGTAAGAGTGATTATACTATACATGTTGATGAGAACTATAACCCTCACAGTACTGTACGGTATGAGTGTTATACTATACATGTTGTTGAGAACTAGAACCCTCACAGTACTGTACAGTATGAGTGATTATACTATACATGTTGATGAGAACTAGAACCCTCACAGTACTGTACAGTATGAGTGATTATACTATACATGTTGATGAGAACTATAACCCTCACAGTACTGTACAGTATGAGTGATTATACTATACATGTTGATGAGAACTAGAACCCTCACAGTACTGTACAGTATGAGTGATTATACTATACATGTTGATGAGAACTAGAACCCTCACAGTACTGTACAGTATGAGTGATTATACTATACATGTTGATGAGAACTATAACCCTCACAGTACTGTACAGTATGAGTGATTATACTATACATGTTGATGAGAACTAGAACCCTCACAGTACTGTACAGTATGAGTGATTATACTATACATGTTGATGAGAACTAGAACCCTCACAGTACTGTACAGTATGAGTGATTATACTATACATGTTGATGAGAACTAGAACCCTCACAGTACTGTACAGTGTGAGTGATTATACTATACATGTTGATGAGAACTATAACCCTCACAGTACTGTACAGTAAGAGTGATTATACTATACATGTTGATGAGAACTATAACCCTCACAGTACTGTACGGTATGAGTGATTATACTATACATGTTGATGAGAACTAGAACCCTCACAGTACTGTACAGTATGAGTGATTATACTATACATGTTGATGAGAACTAGAACCCTCACAGTACTGTACAGTATGAGTGATTATACTATACATGTTGATGAGAACTAGAACCCTCACAGTACTGTACAGTATGAGTGATTATACTATACATGTTGATGAGAACTATAACCCTCACAGTACTGTACAGTATGAGTGATTATACTATACATGTTGATGAGAACTATAACCCTCACAGTACTGTACAGTATGAGTGATTATACTATACTTGTTGATGAGAACTAGAACCCTCACAGTACTGTACAGTATGAGTGATTATACTATACATGTTGATGAGAACTAGAACCCTCACAGTACTGTACAGTATGAGTGATTATACTATACATGTTGATGAGAACTAGAACCCTCACAGTACTGTACAGTGTGAGTGATTATACTATACATGTTGATGAGAACTATAACCCTCACAGTACTGTACAGTAAGAGTGATTATACTATACATGTTGATGAGAACTATAACCCTCACAGTACTGTACGGTATGAGTGATTATACTATACATGTTGATGAGAACTAGAACCCTCACAGTACTGTACAGTGTGAGTGATTATACTATACATGTTGATGAGAACTATAACCCTCACAGTACTGTACAGTATGAGTGATTATACTATACATGTTGATGAGAACTAGAACCCTCACAGTACTGTACAGTATGAGTGATTATACTATACATGTTGATGAGAACTAGAACCCTCACAGTACTGTACAGTATGAGTGATTATACTATACATGTTGATGAGAACTAGAACCCTCACAGTACTGTACAGTATGAGTGATTATACTATACATGTTGATGAGAACTAGAACCCTCACAGTACTGTACAGTATGAGTGATTATACTATACATGTTGATGAGAACTAGAACCCTCACAGTACTGTACAGTATGAGTGATTATACTATACATGTTGATGAGAACTATAACCCTCACAGTACTGCACAGTATGAGTGATTATACTATACATGTTGATGAGAACTAGAACCCTCACAGTACTGTACAGTATGAGTGTGTAACGGCGTTCTTCGTTTGTTGAGAGAGAGTCGGACCGAAATGCAGCGTGGTGGTTAATCATGATCTTTAATAAAGAAAACGGCGATACATGAAATAACTAAATAAATACGAAAACAACAAACGGAACGTGAAACCTAATACAGCCTATCTGGTGAACACTACACAGAGACAGGAACAATCACCCACGAAATACAAAGTGAAACTCAGGCTACCTAAATACGGTTCCCAATCAGAGACAACAAGAAACACCTGACTGATCGAGAACCGCCTCAGGCAGCCCAAACCTAACTAGACACACCCCTAATCATAGCAATCCCAATCCTATAAAACCCCAATGCGAAACACAACATGTAAACCCATGTCACACCCTGGCCTGACCAAAATATATAACGAAAACACAAAAACCTAAGACCAAGGCGTGACAGAGTGATTATACTATACATGTTGATGAGAACTATAACCCTCACAGTACTGTACAGTATGAGTGATTATACTATACATGTTGATGAGAACTATAACCCTCACAGTACTGCACAGTATGAGTGATTATACTATACATGTTGATGAGAACTATAACCCTCACAGTACTGCACAGTATGAGTGATTATACTATACATGTTGATGAGAACTAGAACCCTCACAGTACTGTACAGTGTGAGTGATTATACTATACATGTTGATGAGAACTACAACCCTCACAGTACTGTACAGTATGAGTGATTATACTATACATGTTGATGAGAACTATAACCCTCACAGTACTGTACAGTATGAGTGTTATACTATACATGTTGTCGATGTTTTTTTTGAATTTCAGGAATTATCTTTTTGTTGCAACCTTTTATTTTTCACAAGTAAATTACTATATGCAAAGTATAGAAAAAAAAGACTATTGAAGCAAATTGCTGCAGTTCTGGTTCATTATTGTTACATATACTTTAGTACAGTCAATAAAGTGAAAAGGTGTTATTATTTTTCTATACTGAAATACTGATTTGTGAAAAGTTCATAATTTATGTAATGTTCCCTATAGGTCAGTGTGTTTTGAGAGACAATGTATGCTTTCTGAGTGAGAATTGTTGCCAGTGTTATGGTCAAACAAGCTTATTTTGAAACATGTATGAATTGTTTTGGTGGTTTGAGTGAGTTTTGGAGGTGAGATTAACTGTTTCGCCAAGATGCATGTTGGTAATGCAGACTGTGTGAAGGGTTTTGAAAAAGTGGCTTCAGTTGACCAATGCTTTGTAGCAATTGAAAAAAACTGTAAAACAGCTCCTTTCTTTAGCTTCATCTTGGCTCACTGACTGACCACTGCAGAACTGCTGTCCTACTCAGCTCTACCTGACACTGACTGACCACTGCAGAACTGCTGTCCTACTCAACTCTACCTGACACTGACTGACCACTGCAGAACTGCTGTCCTACTCAGCTCTACCTGACACTGACTGACCACTGCAGAACTGCTGTCCTACTCAACTCTACCTGACACTGACTGACCACTGCAGAACTGCTGTCCTACTCAGCTGTACCTGACACTGACTGACCACTGCAGAACTGCTGTCCTACTCAGCTCTACCTGACACTGACTGACCACTGCAGAACTGCTGTCCTACTCAGCTCTACCTGACACTGACTGACCACTGCAGAACTGCTGTCATACTCAGCTCTACCTGACACTGACTGACCACTGCAGAACTGCTGTCCTACTCAGCTCTACCTGACACTGACTGACCACTGCAGAACTGCTGTCCTACTCAGCTCTACCTGACACTGACTGACCACTGCAGAACTGCTGTCCTACTCAACTCTACCTGACACTGACTGACCACTGCAGAACTACTGTCCTACTCAGCTGTACCTGACACTGACTGACCACTGCAGAACTACTGTCCTACTCAGCTCTACCTGATACTGACTGACCACTGCAGAACGGCTGTCCTACTCAGCTCTACCTGACACTGACTGACCACTGCAGAACGGCTGTCCTTCTCAGCTCTACCTGACACTGACTGACCACTGCAGAACTGCTGTCCTACTCAGCTCTACCTGACACTGACATCACAATGGTTCACCATGCGTGTTCTTTTACAGATTCTACATTCTAACTAATTTAGTAGCGTTTTAATTGAGTGATCATTGCATACTATGTTGACAGTATATGACAACTAACCAGTCTTTTCCATAAAACCTGTGCATTTATGTCACTACACTGAAAAGACAGCAATTCACTTGACTAATTCATAGGTCTAAAACTGTTCTGCACACTGTCAGGGAATTCCAATATTAGCTACATTACCTCATTACCTCACTACCTTTCACATACCTGCAAAGGTCCATCATCACAGACAAACACGTCTCAGAGAAGGTGAAAGTAAAAGACGTGTTTCTCGCTCACCTGCGTTACATCACTTCATTTCCTCAGTCCCTACTCGATCACATCATCTGTAGCCCATTGCCCAAGTATTGCAGAATAGTAACATAAAACTAGTAAAGACTTATATTTCATTTCACTGCTGTTTACTGTGCAATTACATACCATCTTTACATTTATAACGTTATGGATAAGAAGGACAATAATTGCAATCAAAGTGAAGAGATTGATTTTGAAAGGGGATGGTTGAGGCTACAAGATCCAGATTATATTAAGAAATACTGTTGGCAACTAATAAAAACCTTTCAAAGAACACATGAACGTCTTGGGATGTGTATGCAGCATATGGAAGTAAGAAAAATAAAGCTAGGCCATGCCTGAACAGTCCTCTATGGCCATGCCTGAACAGTCCTCTATGACCATGCCTGAACAGTCCTCTATGACCATGCCTGAACAGTCCTCTATGACCATGCCTGAACAGTCCTCTATGACCATGCATGAACAGTCCTCTATGACCATGCCTGAACAGTCCTCTATGGCCATGCCTGAACAGTCCTCTATGGCCATGCCTGAACAGTCCTCTATGACCATGCCTGAACAGTCCTCTATGACCATGCCTCTATGACCATGCCTGAACAGTCCTCTATGACCATGCCTGAACAGTCCTCTATGACCATGCCTGAACAGTCCTCTATGGCCATGCCTGAACAGTCCTCTATGACCATGCCTGAACAGTCCTCTATGACCATGCCTGAACAGTCCTCTATGACCATGCCTGAACAGTCCTCTATGACCATGCCTGAACAGTCCTCTATGGCCATGCCTGAACAGTCCTCTATGACCATGCCTGAACAGCCCTCTATGACCATGCCTGAACAGTCCTCTATGGCCATGCCTGAACAGTCCTCTATGACCATGCCTGAACAGTCCTCTATGACCATGCCTGAACAGTCCTCTATGACCATGCCTGAACAGTCCTCTATGACCATGCCTGAACAGTCCTCTATGACCATGCCTGAACAGTCCTCTATGGCCATGCCTGAACAGTCCTCTATGACCATGCCTGAACAGTCCTCTATGACCATGCCTGAACAGTCCTCTATGACCATGCCTGAACAGTCCTCTATGGCCATGCCTGAACAGTCCTCTATGTCCATGCCTGAACAGTCCTCTATGACCATGCCTGAACAGTCCTCTATGACCATGCCTGAACAGTCCTCTATGGCCATGCCTTATTTAGGTTAGATTAGAAAGTGGTTGAGTTCCTCCTTCTGTCTGTCTGTACTTTTCTCAATGGGGGAATTCTATTGGATGCTAAATGTCACCGTCATTGACACATATTAAAAAGCCACTGTTGAGACTTCAGCGTTATTCAGAGGACGTGTTGATCAGAAGATGTTTGATTGCTGTCTAAAGGTATGAACAATTTACGTTTAAATTAACTTGTTGGCCTATGAATTTATTATGCAGATCAATTATTCATTTTGTACATCATATTCTATTCATTATGAACACTTGCATGGGTAGAATCTTAGATTTTTATATTTAAATTGATTTGACTAAACATGATTCTCTCTCTCTCACACTCTCTCTCCCTGCCTCATACTCTGTCTCCCACGTAGATGAGGTTTACTTTACTAAGCATCCTGCCTACTTTACTAGGCATTCTAATCCTACACTGGGCAAAAAGCCAAAGCCCCAAGTTCACTCAGAGCAGCTGGAATCTTCTACCCAATGGTAGGAAATCATCATCTCTGATCAGTACATGTATATTACTGTCATCTGTTAGATCAGTACAGTTTGTCACAATAATGTCAGCCTGTACACTTGTCAGTATGTTGTCATCTCATTATTAAGCGACGTATATGTGTTTCCACTGGTATAGTGCTTTCAGAAAGTATTCATACCCCTTGACTGATTCCACACACAATACCACATATTATACATAAGTATTCACAACTTGAGTCAATACTTGTTATAATCACCTTTGGAAAGGATTACAGATGTGCGTTTTTCTAGGTAAGTCTCTAAGAGTTTTGCACACCTGGATTGTACAATATTTGCACATTATTCTTTAAAGAATTCTTCAAGCTCTGTCAAGTTGGTTGTAGATCACAGTTAGACAGCCATTTTCAAGTCTTTCCATAGATTTTCAAGCTGATTTCATTCAAAACTGTAACTAGGCCACTCAGGAACATTCAATATAATCTTGGTAAGCAACTCCTGCTGAAAGGTCAATTTGTCACCCAGTGTCTTTTGAAAAGCAGAATGAATCAGGTTTTCCGCTAGTATTTTGCCTGTGCTCACTTCCGTATCATTATTTTGGCTTGCCATAACAAAGGGATTGAATACTTATTGACCCAAGACATTTCAGCTTTTCAATTTTAATTAAGTTGTAAAATGTTCTAAAAACAAAATTCTACTTTTATATTATAGGGTGTTGTGTGTAGGCTAGTTACACAAAATCTCAATTTAATCAGTTTTAAATTCAGACTGTAACACAACAAAATGTGGAAAAAGTCAAGGGGTGTTAATACTTCTGAAGGCACTGTCTATAAAGATCACTTACTGTAGTTCTATTTTGGTTTTGCCAGTCCAGAGTGTAAAGCTATGTGTATGTCAGTTCATTATAAGTCTATATACAGTTGAGGTGCTTTATATGTTTGTGTTGATGAGCTACAGTCAGATCCCAAACTATCGGCACCCTTGAAAAAGATGAGCAAAAAAGAATGTATAAAATACATAATACAAATGCTGAACTACTGTATCTTATACGCTCAAACAGATGGAATAATTATATTATTTTATACCAATACAATTAGTCAGAGAAAGAGAATTTGTTCAACAAATATGATTTTTTTCTCTCAAAAAGCTATTGATCAAAATTATTGGCACCTGTGTTTTTAACAGGATAACGGGCACTGAGCTTTTTTCTCAAATGTTTTGAGATTGGAAAACACATTGGAAAGGATACTAGACCTTTCCATCCTCCATACAGAACCTGTCCAGATCCTTGATATCCTTTGTCTGCTCTTATGGGCTGGCCTCTTCAATTCAAACCACAGGTTTCTGATGGGGTTCAAGTCAGAAGACTGAGAAGGCCATTGCAAAGTCTTGATTTTGTGGTCAATTTAGAAAGAGGCTCAGTGCCATTATCCTTGAAAGGGGAGGTATTGAAAGCTATTGACAACAGGGTTCCCAATAATTTTTTAACAATCTTAAAAAGAAAAAAAATGATGCTTGTTACACAAGATCTCTGAGCAATTGTATTAGTATAAAATAATATGATTCTCAAAAGAATTTGAGCATACAATATAGTTCAGTATTTTTATGATGTATTTTATACAGTATTTTTTGCTCATCTTTATCAAGCGTGGCAATAATGTTTGACCTGACTCTATATGTTGGTGTTGATTGAAGTGTGTGTTGTCACCAGTTGTTGTGGTGAACGTAGACGGCTCACTGGTTCAGCATCCTCTAACCTGCCTGGGTTCCTTCAACCGAGAGGAGGAGGGTTGGAGGAGAGACAATGACTGGGTGTGGCGGAGAGATGGAGAGGAGGATGAGGAGATCCTATGGATGATGGGTGGAGAGGAGAAGAAGAAGGGGAACAGCTTCCTTGTCAACCTGGAAGAGAGAACTGGAGGGGGGATATTTACATGTCACAGCCTGGATAAAACCCTCCTGAAGAATACTACGGTGCTGGTCAAACACCTGGACGAAGAGAAACGCATTCTAGAAGGATCCACCAGAACAGGTTTACAGGATGTCTGGATGTCATCCGAAATCAAGTCAAATATTGTTTTTCCATTCATTATCCAATTCTAACATGACATCTTCTGTCTCTCTTCTGTTTGTTTCTATTCTAAGGCTTTATGAAATGTTTGACACGGAACTACCAAGGAGAGTTCCACTGCTCCTGGAAATTCACCCCTACACGTTTTGGGACTGTTATGTTTGTCAAAGTGGCACGGTACTATCACCACCAACCTTTTCTATGTATTACTACTACACTATTAGAAAGTAGAAGTAGAACCATGCAGGGTTCTTCCATTTGAACCATTTTTGGTTCTGGATAAAACCCTTTGCAGAGGTGTCTATCTAAAACCCTCTATGTAGAGAACCCCCTGTATAATATACTATGGTTCTACCTAGAACCCTCTGAAGGGTTGTCGTGGAAATGTCCTCTATTTACCAAATCATGAGAGCAAACCACAACACAAGTCAGAGTTAGTTATCACAAAGTCCATCTTTAATTATATGAGCTCTATCACAACCCTGTGACTCTCAGATCAATTCAGTGTCTATCAATGAATTCTCTGAGAGTCCCTCACACATTGTTACTGAGATCCTTTATAGCAAAGACACACATAGCCAGACAGCATAGGCATAATTTATCGTTCAGCTTTGTCTCCTAAACTATGCTCTTTTCTCAAACTCAGAACCATAAACAAATCCTCCATATCAACAGGCATATATCAAATTCATCCTATCTTGACAAGATCACAGAGACACACTGACTGGCACACAGACATTGTGGAGCCAAGAGATACACGCTTGACCTCTCCCCTCTCTGCGGCCCAAGCAACTTAGTCTTGACATAGAACAGATACTGCAACCCCGCCACAGTATTATACAAACACATTCTGATGAGAAGTAACTTACAAACATATGATGAATATAAAACCTCTTACCTATGTTACCAGCCAATTCTGATTATTCCCCAACAGGGTTCTGCCAAGAACCCTCTGTAATGGGTTCTACCGATAACCCTTTTATCTATGAAGGGTTCTTCCTAGAACCCTTTATGAATGGTTCCACCAGCCTTTATAATTTTATTATTAAATTACATATATCATAAGGCCTGTCTTTGAGCGCCTAGTTATAGCCTAACAAAGTGGTCTTTGGAAACTCCTGGTTCACAGGCCACATCAGGACTGCAAATCACATTATGCTGGCTTGCAAAGTCTTATTGACTTTAAACTCTTATTGAAATCCAGCCAGAGCTAGAATATACAACAAGTGGAATATGTTATCACTTGCGACCTGCATTCAGAATAACTGCCAGGGTAGAGAAGATTGAATTCTGAGCCTAGCTCAATCATCTATACTGGAACAACCATCTCAGTAACAGGTGCAATAAATCCAATAACTAACAGATTGGATACGTTTATAAAACTGTATGTTATTTATCTTTATGTAGCATAAAATTAATCATCGCGCTGTAGCGACTCCTTGTGGCGGGCCGGGCACCTGCAAGCCGACCTCGGTCGTCAGTTGAACTGTGTTTCCAGCGACACATTGGTGCAGCTTCCAGGTTAAGCGGGTGGCTGTTAAGAAGCTTGGTTTAATGCTTCATGTTTCGGAGGATGCATGACTCGACTGTCGCCTCCCGAGCCCGTTGCGGACTTGCGGCGATGAGACAAGATCGAAATTGAGGCGAAAAGGGTGTCAAATACAAAAAAATATGAATAATTCTCTCCCTGCAAGAGAGCATGCTGGGAAATATTATATATGGTTCTATGTAGAATCATTCTTGCCTTCTGAAGAATCATCAAGAAATCATTTTTTACAAAAATGGTTCTTAGGATGTTAAATGGTCTAGGCAGAACCCTTTGTCTTACAAAGAACTCCTGTCTTCCAAAAAGGGTTCTTCTGATTGAAGTGGTTCTTGGTAGAACCCTCTCCCTCCTCACAGAATCCGTTTGGAACCCTTTTTTCTAAAAGTGTAAACATTCTATGGGTCTGACTATTGTATAGTGCTATAGTGCTGTATAGCCTATAACATGTGACTATTGTATAGTGCTATAGAGCTGTATAGCCTATAACATGTGACTGTTGTATAGTGCTATAGTGCTGTATAGCCTATAACATGTGACTATTGTATAGTGCTATAGTGCTGTATAGCCTATAACATGTGACTATTGTATAGTGCTATAGTGCTGTATAGCCTATAACATGTGACTATTGTATAGTGCTGTATAGCCTATAACATGTGCATAATAACTTACAGTATTGACTTGACTTCAA